>NW_019731605.1:63537-97429 GCF_002891405.2 Cryptotermes secundus
AGGAACGTCGGCCAAAACGAATACACGGCGCCAAACCCAGAAGACGACTTTCTTCATAGTCATCGCCGTGAAAACCTCAAAACTTACAACCAAGAACTAATTCGGGAGTAGTTGTCCGTCAGTTTTCGCAGTAGAAGAGAAGACGCTCGTGGTGCATCAAGGAATGGAGCGAGTCGTGGCCAGCCATTGTTTGTGAGCTGTTGTAACTGATTTTAATTGTGAAAGAAGTGACAGTAAATCCTGTCACCCAATCCAGAACCCGTTATTGTTCGTCACGAAACCCCCCATACGTGACAATATTGTCCCATCTACGCCAGGTTCTTCATAGTGGTCTCTTTCCATCACATTTTGTTCCAGCAACGACTCCTTGATAAATTATTTAAAAGCGAATTTATACGTAAAACTTTCCTGTTCAGCAGTTCAGCGGATTATGAACGTTGATAGGTGCTCTGGTGAAAGTCTGGCATTGTAGGAATTTTCCCCAGGCACAACATGCTCATCCCGTGATCTCATTAGCCTTATTTGGCTGTCGTGGAATTTGCACTGGAGGGTAATCACTGTCACCCTAATGTTGCCTGTAACCATGGCAACATCCGGTCAGCTTCTTGCGAGCTGGTAGTCAGGGAGTCACCAGGCGTTTTTTACAGGCCGCAGGTAATGAATATTCATTATTCCTTTCTGGTAAGACGGGCTACTCCCAACATCTGCAAGCCCTATGCATTACTGGACTGTCAAGGCTGTGCACATTTAGAACTGTGTTGTTAGTGAAAGTGTTGTCGAGGGCTGGTGACGGTTACCCTGCAATTTTTAGGTCATTCGGTACAGCGACTTGACTATTGACCAGACTAAGGGATCGTGGTTCCATTCCCGACAGGGCTAGGCGTCTTTCTTCGCGACAGTTGCCTGACCTGCTCAGTGGCCCACACAGCCTCCTGTACGGTGGGTACTGTGAGCTCCTTCGCTGGGGATAAGGCGCAGGAACGTGAAACTTAACCTGTGCGGAGGTTTAGAATATGTGGCCCATAAATATATGCGTCCCTGTCCCTGATTTATTAGCTCTTTGAAGCACACTTACAGTCATACACATGTAATANTACTACTGTCACTACCACCACCAGTAACAGCGAATATGACTGTGGTGAGTAGCACTAATATGGATCCATAGTAGCGCAGTCCCAACAGGAGACATTTGTTGAGACTGCCTGAAGATGGTCCCATATGTGAACCGAAACATGTAGCAACTCTCAGATAGAACCAATATGAGCAGTTCGACTGCTGACCGCCAAATGCCACCAGTCAGGATACACAGCAGAGTGCAGACTTCATAATCGCTTGTCCGGGCTTCAATTCCGAGTTTGTGGACCTCATGTCCTGCCCTCCAGAAAAATATTGTAATGCCCCAAAATAGGTCATTACGACTTCTTCCCGTATCCCTTCCAATTAATCAGTCGGATTCATGTTATTGTAGGACATTTACCAGTACGTAGTTGAAACGGCGTCATTAATTAGGGTATAATAATATGACGTGGAAGTGTTGTGCCCCTGCCGTTACACAGTCTGTTGCCAGGACATGCCTCGCGGTCATTGAGGTATGCTGGCCGCAATATGGCCACGAAGGCCGAGGCGTGTGTTACCCCCACCTGCTTAGCCATTAGTCACCTGTCCCGATCACGCGCAGCTGCGGTTACCACAAATAATCGTCCGCATGACAGAAGCTGGTCTCTTCATGATGAGGGAAATTCAACCTCGGCCAACCCGAAACTTGTGGTGCTCACATGTGAGTACTTGCTTGTGGTTCACCTTCAGAGCCTGCCGTTAGGTTGCGTGGGAGTTTCCAGTGCGCACCAATCTTAGGGGATTTCATGATTCAGTCAGACGTTTGTTTATTTACGGACTGACGAAACAGCCCACAGGCCACTTGGAGAGGAGTAAGCTCGAGTACAACAGCAAGAAGAAGAAGACGAAGGAGGAGGAGGAGAGGGAGAAGGAGAAGAACGGGCAACATCCAGGGGTTGGACAAAATAATGGAAACATTACAGATGCTGTACACATTTCTGTATTAATATGGTGGTGTACCACTTTTTGCCTTCAGTAAAGTCGCAGTTCTTGGAATGGACTCACACAAGTTTTGAACAGTTTCTAGCGGAATTTTATAACGTTCTTCTCCAAGAACATCTTCAAGTTGCTTGGAAATGTTGGAGGTGGGAATCTGTTCCTCACTCCAGTCTCCAAAACTGATCAGAGTGGTTCAGTAATGTTCAGATTTGGTGACTGTGCTGGCCAGGGAAGATGTTGAAGTTCACCTTCATGCTCTTCAAGCCATGTCTGAACAGTTCCAGCTGTCAGAGGGGGAAATCGTCTTGGAAAACTGAGTCGTCGTTCGAAAATAACGGCCGGATCATGGGCTGCACCCGATTCCCCAACCTGTCCACGCGCTCCCTTGCAGTAATTCGGCCATGAAGGGAAATAGTTGGACCGACAAGATGTTGCCACGATGTTGCTGCTACAACCGTCACAGAACCTTCCCCGTGTTTCACTGTTGCAGATTGTAGGCTTCCTTGCGTGTTCTCTTCCTGATGCAGGGAGCAGTGTGTATGACGACTGGTCTGACCATATCACGTGCGCGTTTCTAGTTCGCTCGTTTCCAGGTTTTATGGTCGTGACACCATCGTTTACGCATCTGAGCATTACTTTAGCAATGAGAGGTGTAGCAGTTGCAGCCCTACTGTGGATATTGGATTTGTGAAGCTCACGTCGGCCAGTTTTTGTGGAAACGGTTCTGCAGTAGTTCGACTTTTCGAAACAATCCTTCTCAGTGTACGACGATCTCTTTCTCTCAGTGTTGATTTTCGCCCACTGTTCCTCTTCGCTGATGTTGTCTTCCCATGATTCGTGTATGCAGACACAACCTTAGAAACTGTCGCTGCCGGTGGGCACACCGGTAAAGTTGCCAAAACTCGAGACTTTGCATATCTCTCTGTACACTGGAAATGTCGACCCTAAGGCCGAAACGGAGCTTCAGAGAACCGAAAAACACGATTTTAGGGAAAACTAGGGCTGGTACTGATAGCTGACTCAGTTTGTTTATTCATTTCATTTATTAAAAGGCTTGAAAACAGCTGAAAGGTAATTACATACAGGCACTGAAGAAATAAAAATACATACATACATACATAGAATCGACAAAGCAGAAGATGCAGTGACTAGAGAACATGATACTTAAAGCTAAACAGCGTAAATAACGTTAGGGTTAAAAGTAAGAAGAGGTGAAACTGTCCTTGCTCATCAGCTAAGCACCACGCCATGAAGGCGTATGGCTGAGTGGGTGTATACATATAGATATACGTATTCTTCACCTGGGCACTAGGTGGAGGTAGTGTTCGGCTTCACGACCCGGCCGCTTTACCCCGGAGGAAGAGCCCCAGGTATCCACTGAATTGGAGGCTGGGTGGGCACAAGAGCCGGTCTGGAAATTGTGGAGAAGGGAAAAATCTCTTGCCTCTAGCGGGAATGGAACCCCGACTCCTTGGCCTCCCAGCCCGTATTTGTAGCGACTGCGAACAGTAGGGGTATGAGCAAGAGGGCTGTAGTAGTATTACAGGAAGCAGCAGCAAAAGCAACAACAATAACTGCAGTAACAGTAACATATTCTTGAATACCGGGTGTGTGCTAATGTGCTGCCTCGTCAGAGTTATCGCACAACTTATGGAACAGTGGTAGAATGATGATTAGCAAGGGGAAACAAGAAATTCGAGAATGGCTCCTCTGCAGTGCCCCTTCATGGGACGAAGGTATTCCGGAATCGGATCGAAGGCTTTGCGATGAGAAGCCAGCGTTTAGCCACATTAACCATGACACTGTTGTGAATATGGCGAGAGTGGCAGTAGTGGTTACCTAGCTGCAGCTGTTGGTAGAACTGCCATAACTTTGAAATGGTGTTTGACCAGCCAGAAGGTGCGAGTTATTTGTGTCATTTCGGTATCTTCACATCGCCTATACTTACCGCGGCGAGATGCAAGAATTCTGCCGTATTTTAATTTTATTTGTCTCTTTTCTCCGTGTCCAGTTCTTTTATTTCCTCACGCTTGTCGTCGTCTTGGGTACACTTCATGTCTGCCTGGCCTCATTTCATTGCAAAAATGTATGAAGTTTGTTTCATACGTATGTTAAGGAGGGCTGTTAGTTTTCTGGGACGTAGTAACCGACTTTTAAAATATTTAAACAGCTTAGCGTTGTAAAGTGGCCAATAAAGCGCATGCGAATTACACGTTTCTTGAAGGTGAAACAAATGTGTTTTGTACCCTGAAGGGTCTTGTGACCGAAAGTGCCGCCTCTTCTGTGTGTCTGTGACTCAGCTGCTAGTGGAACCAGGCAAATAGAACTGGCCGGTAAAAAGGAAATGAAATGGAGAAGCCATGTCATCACCGTCTGGAATTACTTTCACGTAAAGTATTCGTGAGATCTGCCCGCGGGTCAAACCGCACGGCGATCCAAATTTCCGTTATACTGGCCCATTTATGGGCCTGAAAACTGCAGCCGACGTCCGGGGTGTCCAGTTGGCTAAGAACTGGAAGACAGGGGTTTGATTACCAGGTTTTCTCTACATCACCACCACTCTTGTTTTGTTTATGGTATAGTATCTAGCGATAGGGTGAATTGGAAAATATATGGAAATAAATTGTCATGGCCTGTTCGGCGTATGGTCTCGGTACTTGTCTGGAGGGATTGGCGAATAAGAAATTCAGGACAGCAGGTGTTTGGGCCGATATTCGAACCTGGAACCTCGGGAATACAAGTCCAATATGATATCGGTACGCACACTCGTTCGATATCCCCATTTCAAGTACTGGGGGGTTTTGTTATGTCTCAATATCTGTATAAGTGGATGTGTTGTGATGGTCTCCTCTTCTGCTTGTATTCCTATTAACGCTCCTGTTCGATAGACGATGTTTCCACTTGTTGAGGTGTATAGCCCGTAGATGGAATACAGTTTCTTAATTGAATTTGCCATACTCTGGGTCGTCAACATAGCCACCTCTGTAACAGACCGTGGAGGCCCATAGGGCTGTGAGATGTTGAGGCTCCTAAATTTTCTAGACAGTCGGCTCATAGATGGTTGTCAGCCTTATGCGCCGGCCGCCCTTTACCCCCAGGAATCTTCCTGGTACTCATTTCTGTTAGAGGCTAATTCGATCCCAAGGCCATAGTGCGGCTGGAATGATTAGGTCAATTGAAAAATTCCAATGACCTCATCGAGAATCGAGCGACCTTCCGACTTGTAGCATAGTGCCTGAACCAATTACGCTAACGTGTGCCCCGCTGGGTCAATACAACAAATATTTCAAAATAAACCAGTCTGATTTTTTACATTGGTTTTATTCAATAACTGCTACGTGTTTCGGTCCACATTTGGGACCATCTTCAGTTAGTTTCATTAAATACTTGTCATGTTGCTGAAATATCGTAATATATTTCCATATTACTGTTAATCATTATAATCATCATAATGCACGTAATTATTATTATAATTGTAAACAAGTTTTAAAATTTTTAAAAATTTTCTAGTCCTTACAGTGTAAGAGTCTGTGTTTGTCGCATAATGCAGGTGGTGTTTTTCTTCCGGAGTCCCCTGTTATGTTTTTATGTTGTTGTACTATTCATGTAGAATGTTGACAGTTTTTATATGTGTTTCTTCTTGCCCTCTACAGTGTGGCGTCGTGATTGAGTTTTTTTTCCTCTTTAGAGTGTGTTGTGTACTTCTTCTCGTGTGGACGTTTGTTTTTGTGTTGTTCCTGTTTCGAATGTGATGTGTTGACGGCATCACAGATCATGACACACAAAAGGATGCAAAGAATAAAGGTTCTTAATTGAAGGTTACAGGCTTCTGGGATATGACGCCGCATAAGCAAAGAGAACAAACTCTGATTGTACTTGCTGCTTGATTTGATGTAGGCACTGTGTTTCTCCGAAACGTCGCTGATTGTATACCGTACTGCATGGCGCCACATCCCAGTGCTCTTCATAATCATCGCCGTGAAAACCAAAAGAATGTCGCGTGTCTCGCTGATTTTTAATTGCTGAGATTGTGTACGGCTTGAAATGAGAATAATGAATTGGCAGGGATGTAGAAGGAAGCCGTCGTGACATAAATTTTAGGCGCTGCTCTGGAATTTTCCGTTAGGGCCGAAGGAAACCGCGAAAGACGCAAGGTAAACCGATTTCTGAGCTGGGAAGTTCGTGAATAGCTGCACAACTGGCGGCTTCTCAAGAAAGGCTCAGCTCTATGAAGTTAGTTACTGCGTCCAATTATTACAGCGTTTCGAATCCTGACGTGAACAAATGAAATACGTTTTGCAACATCCTGTACTGTAATACACATCTGCAAGTAGTTTCCCTGCTTATGTTCATATCTCCTTGGTGTTGAGAGTGGCGAGGATTATTAAGCGATTAATCGCTTAATCAGTGAAGATATGCTATTGAACCCGTGAAGCAGAAGTTCCACCTGCTCCGCCGCAAGGTTTGTAAACGTGTTTACAGGAACCGTCCACTTGACCAGATGAATGCAATCCACTCAATAAAACCTTGTTTCTTGAATACCATCTTTAATATTATCCTCGTATCTGTGTCTGTAACTTTCCTTATGATCTCTCATATGAATTTTTTCATACATTTCTGACCTCTGTCCTATGCTAAAAGTCATTATCCCTGGACTTAAGCTCCACACCATGAAGACGTATGGGGGGAGTGGATATATAGATCCACTTCGCCTCTAAATAGAGGTGAGTGGTGAGCTTCACCCCCGGACCGCTTTCCCTCCGGTAAAATTCCTCCCGTACCTATTTCCCGGAGCCGATCTTGTACTCTGTACAGAAGAGGAATCTGTTACCCCCACGGAGAATCGAACCCTAATTCCTCGGCTGCCCAACCCGTAGGCTAGTAGCTATACCGACTGACATATCCCAGACTTCGAAGCATTGAGGAATTGCGGCTTTGGTAGCGGAGAGGCAGCCAGTGAGTTCGCTTGACACGACTGAACCAATTCCGCGGCCGGGCAGCTAGCTAACTGGTGTAACGGCACTATATCCGCCATTTTGTCGTCTTGCTGACTCGCCCGACTGCCGTCCGGTTCTGGGAACAGTCACGATGACAGCGGTGACCTACGCGTTATACTTCGAGGGCCGTATCAGGTCAGACCCAGCGCATGCGTATACCGCCGTGATACCCAGTGCAGGTGTACATTCAGACGTCTTCTCAGCGAGGTTTCCGGCAGTCTTGCCTTTTTTTATTTATATTTTTCCGTGGGAATGTCTTAGAGTGCCTTGAAGCGGGCCAGGACCTTCTGAATCCTTAACCTGCTTACCATTACCCTTCCATGTGTCGTCGTACATGACATCAGCATCATTTAATAAACTACGAATCTGTTCATCTCAGATTGTGGACTTGTACGGAGATACCAGCTTTTCGGGGGAACGTGCAATTTCTGTCATCAGGGTATTTCGTAAGAGACAAAGAGATGTCACAACCCAGCATACTAGAACTTTAACACTAACAGCCGTTAGGACCTGCGAACATATAATTAAGTTCATTCATTAAAAGTGATTAATAAGCATTTCAGTGCTGATATCGAAGAATCAAGTTAATAAGCATTTCAGTGCTGATATCGAAGAATCTAGTTCATAAACATTGTTATCTTTCTGAGGGTCGCTGTAGCGTAGTTGGTTGAGGCACTATGGTACATGCCGGAAGGTCACTTGTTCGATTTCTGATGTCACTAGATTTTTCAGTTGACCTAAACCTTCCAACCGCACTGTGACCCTGGTGTTGACTCAGGCTCTTAACAGAAATGAGTACCAAGAATCTTCCTGGGAAGGGGTAAAGAGCGTCCTGCGCGTAAGGCTGACAAACTCACAGCCATCTGTGAGCCGATTGTCTAGAAAATGTGGGATCCTCGACGCCTCATCACCCTATGGGCCTCCACTGCCTGTTACAGGGATAGCTTTACCTTTACTTTTTTCTTGCGCTAGTGTAACCCGCGACCTTCCGGCTTGTAGCATAGCGCGTGTCCCATTTTATACTGGGGAGTTTTAGTAAAATTTTTCAACAATATTGTTTAAAACTGTAGAGAAATGAGGATCGTTTTTCCCTCCCTCTGCACCCTCTCCTCCGCTGGACTAGAGGGTGGGCGTCAGGCCCGTCCCATTATTTCCCAACATCCGAACGCGCCTGGAGTGTTACCTGCGTGCCGCACTGGTACATACCCCAGCATGTAAAGTGCACATGTTATATAGGGTGTACCAGTGACACGTGCCCGGAAACGTGACCTCTGTGAAGGTCGTCATCTTAGTATGGAGCGGTATCCAGTACGCAAATAAAACGCACAAAATGTATGTTATGTTAATTGGACTCAGTTACAGTGGGAAGCGTGTCTCACGCCCTACATAGTCTCCATTCAGCCTTCAGCATTCCATGCAGCTTCCAGAGCGAACCCATTGTTCCCCTTCCTATGCAGCGCCTGTAACATTGGTGCTCAGATGATGAAATTTCATCAAGTCCATGTTAGGTGATCCCATGTCACCACTGCATGGCGCGTCCTCAGGTTACGGATGCAGGAGACGGCCTCCAGATATGGACGTACCTGCGAATATATTGAATAAGCAGTCGAGAGGTCCTCCAGCTTCGGGGTTGGGCGTGGGGCTAACAACTTCTCACCTTAAAACATAAGCTTGTTACGAAAGATCACAAGAAGCCTCATTGAGATGAAGTGACAGGAGGTTGGAGAAAACTCCATAATGAGGAGTTTCATAACTTGTACTCTTCTCCAAGCATAATTAGAATGATCAAGTAAAGGATGAGGTGGGCAGTGCATGTAGCACGAACTTGGGAGAATAGGAATGGATATAGGATGTTGGTGTGAAAGCCAGAAGGAAAGAGACCACTAGGAAGACCAAGATGTAGGTGGGTGAACAGTGTTAAAATGGATCTTAGATAGGATGGAATGGTATGGACTGGATCGATCTGGCTCAGGATAGGGACNGTGTTAAAATAGATCTTAGAGAGAGGATGGGATGGTATGGACTGGATCGATCTGGCTCAGGATAGGGACCAGTGGAGGGCTATTGTGAACACGGTGATGAACCTTAGGGTTCCATAAAATGCTGTGAAGTTCTTGAGTAGTTGCACAATTGGCAGTTTACTTAATCTGGGCACTATATGGAGGCGAGGGGCAGTTCTCCCCCACCCCGGTCACTTCATGCAGGTGAAGTATCCCCAGTGCCCATTTGGTAGGAAGGGTGAGCCCAGGAGCTCGTCTGGATGCCCTGGAGATAAGAATATAAGTTTTTTCTTGCTGGAGATAGAACAGGGATTCTTCGGTCGCGCACCCTATAGTGTAGTCACTGTACTGACTGAGCTAACCCAATCCTTTTACTTGGAAGAACCCTAATTACAGGTTTTTACCAAACATGAGGTACTGTACATAGGAAAACTATTCGAAGGTAACAGGTGATTTCGTGCATCAAGGAACTGTTAATTCGGCGGCAGTTCGCTGCCTTTTCTGGCGTTGAAATCTCCGTAATTCTGTTTGTGTTAGCATATGTTCAAAAATATAATTTGAAGGGTCCTCTCATCTAACTCGATTTTCAGTCACTGAAGTTAGTTAACTTTTATGAAAGGGTTTCCGTTATCCGTGGGCATGTTGCATACTTTCCATTCTTTCCATGACTCAACCGTTAGGTTCTCAGGAATGTCTCTGTATCCTTATTAAGCCGCGGCGTTTCCTTTACGCGAATGTGATAAACCACAGAAAGAAACCCGTGTGGACGTTGATCAGCTTTGGTTTGGCGATCCTGAAGACGGCACAGATCATACCATAATGTTACACGCATTTCACAGTATCCTCCTGCGTATCACTTAGTATCAGATGTTACTGGTTCCGCCCTCAGACGTGCAACTCGTCTCTCAATAGAACTTATTACAGCTTATTTATTTTATTAATTTTGCACCTCACAGGTGTTTATAGTTGAACCTGCTGTGCTTCTGTTATCGTGACTTCAGTTATTCATTTCTTATTGTATGGTCCCTTCTGTGCCGGTCACACAGTAACGGCGCGCTCTAAGGTGTGAACTGTCTTCATTCGCTGGGGTCGTGGGATCGAGTCCCACTCAAGGCATGGATATTTGTTGTGTGTGTGAGTGTATTCTGTGTTTAGTAGCGGCCTTGCGACGGGCTAATCACTCGTCCAAAGAGTCCTACCGTCTGTGCAAAATGATTATGTAGGTAAGAGGCCAGGATCGTGAATGTGCTGGAAGAGTAATTGAAAACAAAAAGACCCCCCCCATGCACATTCCGGTTCTATTTGTTGTGTTGTGTCTTGTATACGAATTTTAAACACCTGATGATCATATTCAAGGTACGCGGGTTCAAACCTGGCGGAGATCGTGGAATTTTTAAGGGCGGAAAAATTCAGGGAACAAGTCCTCCGGGAGGGACTTCAAGCCGTGGGTCCCGTGTCGTAGCTTTACGGCACGTAAAAGAACCTCATGTCTCAAGGAGGCCTCTGAGCTAAATTATCGGACATTTACCGCCCAACAAGAGTCTAACGCCTCTGGTAGATGGGGGAAGCATCAGGTACCACTGAGCCAGTAGAGGCCGAACTCGCTGGCTGAGTCAGGGCTGATGGCACGCACCAGTACCGGTAGGGTATAGAGACTGGTAGAATATCAAAGGGGGGACGTACAATAGACTACTAGTCGCGGTGCATGGGGAAATCCACCCCCTCCAACAACAACACCTGATGATCATATTGGTCGAAACATGTAGTGAAAAAATTTAAAAGTTAGAAGTTTTATGATGTGCAAAATTTGTAAAGTGAATAGCCTAAAGTAAGTTTTATAGAAGGGCGTGTTACACGTGAGACTGTTGAACCAGTAACATTTGATACTAATTGACACGATACCAGATTACACGGCGTCGCATCCACCCGTCATGATAACTCCATTATTCAGACAGTAGGCTGTTTTGTCGGAGGAGTTAGTAACTCTTTGAGAACCAAAATTAAACTAATTATTATTAATAATTCAGTTCTGTTTCACGGGGAAATCGCAGTTTTGCTTTAAGGCTGCGGAGGGAGTTGCCGACTATGCTGACGCCCTTTGCATATTTTTCTCGAGTCCGTCCAGACAAATGTCGGAGTAGTACTTCAGCTCAAACACTGACAGATCTTTCTGCGTAATTTGCACTTCCACTGCTTACAAAAACATTCACAGCTGTCACTTGAGTTACCGACACCGTCGTCAGTACAAAACTGGAGAGCCAGACCAAACAAGTATAACATGTGGAAAAACCGTTACACTTTGCATTAAAACGTAGTTGGTTGAGCCGGAGTGTCGTGGGTTCGATTAGCGAAACCATTGGATTTTTTCAATTGACCTAATCATTCCAGTCGCACTGTGGCTCTGGGGTTGACTCAGCCTCTAACAGACATGAGTTCTAGGAATCTTCCTGGGGGTAAAGGGCGGCTGGCGCGTGAGTCCTGACAACCTCACCGCCATCTGTGAGCCGACTGTCTGGAAAATATCATTGTAACGGCAGATGCAACAGATGTTCTGCTGAAAATGGAAACGTGTAGAGACCCATGTGACAACTTACATCTAATGGCTGCAGGCATCCAGGAATGCGCGCGCAGATACCTCGGCATTGTGTTCAAGGTGTTCCGTTGCAATGAGAAGTTCATACAAGAGCTGCTACCTGCTCTGTAGCCTTTTGTTGGACCACTTCTGACTCCTCTGTCCATACAAAGCGAGGTCCAGTTATTGTCAGAATCGGGTTCCAAATAAATGTATTTTTTTGCTGTACGTTTAGGATCTGTTGGATTTGACATTCTCACAGTGGTGGCGCCTCAGAAGAGTACGCAGTACAGTCTGGTAGATGTTACATATTGCCTTCTTCAGGATCGATGAAAAAACTTGAAAAAAGCAGAGCGACCGAGATATTTGTCTTGTCACGTGTAAACAACTCCGTGGCATGTAGTCCTCAAGCGAACTATACCAACCGAGCAATCGCCGCTTGTCGGCGAAGTTAGTGCCATCTTTTGCTGATAGAGGGTGTCACGTGGTCAGCGCAACGGATCCTCACGGCCGTTAATCTCGGTTTTAGACCGGAGCCGCTATTTCCTTGAAAGAGCTTCCCAGTTATTCTCACGAGGCTGAGTGGACCCCGTTCCAGACCCATTACTTCTCCCTCTGGATCTGTAGCCAGGAACTCTGGCCACTAGACCACAGAGGCGCATAACTACAAATAATTATAAGAATTTACCAGTATTTCAGACGAATATACTTGCTTCCATCTTCAGGGCAAGAAGGAAGGGGCGCACGGAACAGAAGTTGCTCGTTGCTTGGCTTACTCTGTCGACCCTGGAGATCGTTGTTTAGTTTCACCGAAACGTCTGTAAGTTGTTTCGAAAGATATGATAGGTGTACGCAGGTCTCATACTCGCTGTGAGGTGTACAGACAGGTCGCATTTTATACGAATTCTCTGCCCCCCCCCCCAATCGGCAGATATCCTAGCATGTACGTGTTTCAGAACCATGAGAAAACTTGTTATTGAATTATGCGAGGTCATCAGGAACGCATCTTCGCATAGGATGTGACCGCACTGTATTTACTTCCGGTTCTGTAATGTGACGTGAGACACGGGGGCGCTTGAGCACGTCGGTTTGAGGATTCGATCCTGAACCCTCCGGATCACTAAGTTAACCCGCGGAAGCGGTGGCAGTAGGGTTGTGAGAGGGATGAGGAGAGGGAGGGTTGCGCCGTCTCGTGACCGCTGTGCTGAGCTGCACCGCAATGGCTCAGCGAAAGAAGGGCATAAGGCTCGCACTGCAGCGCGGCTGGTGGACGGGACGCCTGGTCCTATTTCGCGTGTCGCAAAATCATTTGCTTTGCACCGAGTGATGGAGTCACTGAAACAGGAGATTGTAGGCACCGAGATGGCCAGTAAATTCACCGTCTTCTGTTGAACTAGCCCTGGGTGCTGGCGGGGGAGGGGGTAGAATGCTAACTACGTTGGAGACGGAAGGAGATTTATGAACTCGGAAGTTGTAACCTACAGCCTGCTTCTGCTAGTTTTGTTCTTCATCGATGATGTTAGAGACAGTGTTCCTCCGAAACGTCGAGCTCTCTCCCAGTCACCGCCGTGAGAAGCATAAAATCTCAGGGTCATGTCTTTTGTGCGCTCTGTGCAGAGGCTTTATAACGAGAGTGAACTGGATTTTTCCATAACCTTAAATTACAATATGTCTACGACTGCTGTATTCCTACAATCGACTCCTTATATAGCCTCGGCACGGACCGCGTAGAGAACACCGCTTCCATGTTACTTCATTGTTGCGTGTTACGAATCTGTTTCCTAGCAACGGGGGTGTTTGCAGAGCCGTTTCCTAGCAGTGGCTGTCTTTGCTATTTCACACTTCATGCCTTGAGCAAATATGCCACAATATGTAATTTGGTGATCATCCGAGCGACTGTCAGCTTCTCAAGAAGGATTCTCTGTTTCATCGAGTTAGTTTTGAGAATCTTGGCTTTCCGTGCTGTGAATAATAAAATAAATTGGTTCTAATGAAGGCAAGTTACTGATCGCAAGCGTTAATTGGGGTGCACTGTTTTCTGCATGCGTAATGGACTGATACTGAGTTTCATTTCCTTCGTTAGATGGAAGAATGTTGTCCACGCGGTAAGGACCGGTAACAATGTTCCCTTTATTGAAGTCATTACTTTTAGTGCAGAAACGTGGGGTAATTGCACCAGAAGGGGAAAAAATAGTCAAGCAAATGCACTCCAGCCTTTAAACACGAATCAACGTTTTGCATGAATCGATAAAGTTTTTATGATCCTTTTTAGAAGAGACCAGTCGTAAAGGAAACAGCAGACGCTACCTCAGGACCAGCAAATCAGGTACTGCAAGTGCTTCATTCTGTACTTTTACCAGGAAACATTTATTTTAAAAGCACGACTATGTAAAGGCAATACCGGATGTCCCGTAGATGCCAGTCGATTGTGAATTATGAACAAGTCAGGTAAATACACTCTTTATCTTGCAGAGAAAACGAGGGTTTTACGCTATAACCAGGAGACAGAGTGAGTTTGACGTGGCACATGTAAAGGCAGTACGGATTGTCCCATAAGTGCCAGTTGTTTACAATCCTTTAACAAATCAGGCAAATGCGCTTTTACATTGTACGGTAACTCTCAGTTTGGTACTCATTTAACAGTCACAAGGCTATAACGGGTGTTCCAAGAATGTCTTTTACATTTTCTATAAAAACCGCAAGTAATTGTTATTAATTGCAATTAGTTTGACAGTGTTGTGAACAATGTTTGTTTTGTTACTTATTTGATATCGCCAACTCACCTTCATAGTTCTTATGTCGCCTAATTGGAGGATGGATCTGGAAACTTGTGAACTGAGGCGCCCGTGGCCTGTTCTGAAGTAATGTCCCAGATTTTGCATGAGAGAACTGGAGAAACGCGATCGTTCCGTGAACAGGGTATCGAGTCTCCGGACCCAGGACTTCCAAATACGAAGCATCAGGGCAAAGGCATTGTCTTGAGACCACAGTCTACGCCCTTAGTATTCTAAGCATCGCTCCTGACACTGTCATTTTCAAAGTGGTTACTTAGATTTCAGGACTAAAATTTTATATGCATTTCACATGTTTCTCACGTGCGCCGCGCACCCTACCTACCTCATCCTCTGTTTGCCCAAATATAAACAGTGGACGATCTAAACGGTAAGATGCCCCTGTGCTTAATTAAGCTTTACATCATGACGTATGTGGGAGTGAGGGCATAGCTCCATTCATGCTGTTCACGCTCTTATCATTTTAACCAGGGGAAGTAACATCGGCACTCATTATATATGAAGCTTGGCGGGCCCCAGAGCCGATCTGGACACTGAGGAGGACGGTCTGTTACTGCTCGGGTTTGGAACCTAAGCCCGATTCCTCAGTCATCCATCCATCTCAAGTGAAAATTGTGGGAAAGTAGAGCGCTGTGCTGTTGTGAAAATGTCCAATCTCTTCAGGTTGCACGGACTCGCTTATTCAGTTTCGAGAGAAGTGGGTTATGATCTTTTATTTGACCCGAAGACGATCGATAATCCTACAGCCTCGCACAGGTTGTGTGTCTTGACCTGACCTCTTGGCTTCTCGTGAGGGGATAGGTAGTGTTTGTTGGTGCACTCTATAGGGAAGTAAACGCACTACAGTTGAGTACTTCCTGTGGGGATACGTTGAGGACATCTCTGTGACCTCCCTCAGAAATGTTTGCTGCGATCGAAACAGTTACACCGCCAATGCTGGAGAACATTTGGAGGGGAAACTGAATACCGTTTGGATATTTTACGTGCCCCGAACGGCGCTCATTTTGCAGTTGTTTAGCTTTCTGCAGTATTGATTCTATAAGTAATAAAACTTTTTGAAGTACACTTTTATGTTCCGTCAGTAATTTTATTGTGTCGTTTCTGGTTTGGAAATTATGGGCCACGGAAACCCCGACAATAATTTAGAATCATGTATAACTAATTGCCCTACAAACCTTGCAGTGGTTATCTCAGTGGAGTGAACCAATCACTGCGCATTCTGCTGAGCACGAACAGGTCTAAAAACACGGACAGTACCAAGATTCCTGTCGCCAGATAAAACATAATTGTTCTTTAGGTAGGAGGAGTCAAACTTTCGCTGTTGATGCGGATGGCCCGTTGTTGTTGTGCGGAACATTTGGATCCGGCAGAGTAACAAGAAATGGAAAGTTGCAGCGGTAAGCACGGTACGTCCACAGGACTGAGGGAGACGCCGCGAACCGTGACAGCGTTTCACAAGTGTTGGGTGTCGATTGGAACTGCCACATGCCGTAACCCCTCGTTACCACTAGTTTTTTACCTGTCTCAAAATGGTTCTACAGCCATTTTGGACCTTGGCCGCTTTTTCTTCAGTTTCTTAATCATATAGACAGTCGGTAGGACTCCTTTGACGGGGGATCAGTCCGTCGCAAGGCCCCTAGTGAGGCTGCGGACATTTCGGGAAGGGGAACGTCCGCCGTCGAAGCCACTGCCAAGCAACGGCTATTGAAGACCGCGTTTGAGAACAATATTTTCGTGATTTCTATAGTGAACACCTGAGTTGTTTCAGTAAATCCGATTACCAATCTAAACCCCATGTATAGTCACACTCATCTCTTGATAGTATGTACGCAGGACTTCCGCGTAAAGTTGACGGACGTGTTCCGGTGTTAGGTAGGACCTCGTTTGTATACCGAGGATGTGGCTGTGACTTTGGAATGCGGGCAGAGATTCTGTAATTAGCACGCAGATGGCGTGAGTGATGTCGGGGGAGGCGGTTGGGACGAAAATAACTGAAACATTATAAACGCATTCTATTCCGGTCGACAGCCTCCTACGCTTCACTCATTTCCGTTGCACGCCTCTCCTGATGAATGGAATTCGGGGAAATATATATTTTTTTTCTTTAAGTGAGATGTGGTCAGGTCAGTGGGTTCCGCGGCGCGATACGGACAAGCTGGATAGAGCGTATTCGGCTCGGGCAGCCTTTGTTGTCTCTAAACTGGAAGCGTAGGGTGACGTGGGCCACGGAGTGGCGAAGGAGGACGTAAGGGTAAGGAGGAGAGGAAGAGGATGTGAAGGTGGTATAGAATAAGTACTATGCTACAAGCCAGAAGTTTGCGGGTTCGAATTCCGATGAAGTCATTGGATTTCTTTCAGTTGACCTAATCCTTCCAGCCCAACTATGTCCCTGGGGCCGGCTCAGCCTCTTAACAGAAATGAGTACCAGGGATCTTCTTTGGGTTAAATGGTGGCCGGCGCGTAAGGCTGACCTCACCGCCATCCGTGAGCTGATTATCCAGAAAATGTGGGAGCCTCGACGTCTCAGTACCCTATGGGTCTCCACGGCCTGTTAAAGTGTTAGCTTTACCTTTTATGGAAACAAGAACAGAGATGTAAGAAACTGAAAACGCACTTAAGGAAATAAGGAAAGCAAGAGTAAAACGAAGATGGAAGAAAAACGTAAAGGAGGAGTGAGAACAGTAGCGAAGTATAGAAGAACCGAAGAAGAAAATAAAGGCGGAACGAAGAATTAAGGAAATAGGAAGGAAAACATAACGTTAAGATAGAACAGAGGAACTGAGGAAATAAACAGGGGAGAACAAAATGATTACAGAACGGAAAATGAAGACTGAAGACAAGAAGTAAGAAGATTGGGAAAGATAAAGATCAAGATGATTCCTGAACAGAAGCAAGGAAGTAAGAAAGCGGAGAGAACACAAAGCTGTAAATAAATATTGAGGCCGCGCCATAGCTCAAGCGGTTAGCCGCTGGCTTCCCACCGCGGCGGCCCGGGTTCGATCCCGGGTCTGGTCAAGTGGGATTTATGGTGGACAAAATGGCGCTGGGGCAGGTTTTCTCCGATTACTTCGGTTTCCCCTGCCAATCTTCATCCCACCAATTGCCACACAATCACCCTCACCTATCATCTGGGGCTGGTACAATAGGCCATAAGTGGCCGCAGTACAAGGGGCTTAGGCCCACCTCACTAGCAATAAAAAAAAAATAAAGAAAGGAAGAAAGAAGAAAATGAACATAGAACGGAAGAAGGAAATAACGCAAGAAGTCTGGGAACACGAAGAGGAGGAGATACGGACGGAGGGAGTATGAGCAAAGCCGTGTAACAGTGCGGGCACTGCGACCCAGACGAATAGGACAGCCCAACTGTACCCACACCGACTCTAGAACCCACGCAAAAAAATAATCAGGGACTGTTTCAGGGTAGATCAGGCGGCCGGAGCGTTTACCTAACCATTTTATAGGATACCGAGGTCTTGAACGAGTGGACATGGGCCTCCAAGCCCCGCCTTAACCCCGAAAATCGTGCTTGGACACTGGCAGCGTGACGTGGCAGGGCGTGTTGTTAGCCGAGTCACCATACCGTAGCAACGCGCGTGACTTAAGGAACAACATTCGCCTGGCGACGTTCCTTTTGTTTTTCATTATTGCGAAGCCGTTTCGTCATTGTTATGTGTTTCAGTTCATTGCTAATTGTTCTGCAGACTCGTAGCTTTGTTTGCAGGGCAGACTGGCCTTGGGTTAATGCTCTGGCGGACGTTTCCGGCGTCACAACCTTCTTGCGCGCCCTGTTCCATGGCTCTTGTTGCCGTCAGCTGCACCTCGCTATGTAGGCGCCGTTCCCACTTTCTCATGTACGGCGCATGCGTCAGAAAGCATTGTGATCGTGAAAAAGAGCTGATCACGAGATTTTTGATGGATGTACACGTTTTCGCCCCCTCTCTGATTACGATGAATTGTTTTCAGCCTACTTTCCTTTTTTATTTATTTATTTATTTATTTTTTTTTATTGTAGGAGCTTATGAGATTACCGGAGACACGCTGTAGCGTAGTTGGTTGAGGCACTATGCTGCAGGCCAGAAGGTCACGGGTTCGGTTCCCGATGAGGCAAATAAGATTTTTCATTTGACCTAATCTTTCTATCCGCACTGTGACCGTGTGGTCGACTCAGCCTCTAACAGAAATGAGCACGAGGAATCTTCCTGGGAGGTAAAGGGCGGCCGGCGCGTAAGGCTGACAACCTTACCGCCGTCTGTGAGCCAGTTGTTTAGAAAATATGGGAATCTCGACGTCTCACACCCTATGGGCCTCCACGGTCTGTTACAGGGATACCTTTACTTTTTCTTTTTTTTTTCCCCCACCATTTTGTGTCCCCCCCCCAGTGCCTGAAAGCCTGAATAGTGGAACCAGAAGAGGTGACCATTGAAAGGCAACGATTCGGTAAATATGTTCCCGCGGAAGCGAATACTCATGCAAAAAATATACGAACAGTTGGACGTGGTGTTTTTAGTGCAGTCCGTGTCGTATCAAATATGCAATATGTAGTGACAGTAAAGTTATGGTCCTAAGTTCCGCGGGACAGGGAACCAAGAACGACTGTGCTGGCGAGGGCCAGTAGCAATTTAGCAGACCAGACAGATGAGTTCTCAGGACTTCTTGTTTGATATGTCGTCCTTGGGTGTATGTATGCCTCGTGCTAGCGCCCGAACTGTTCAACGAACCGTAACGAGCTGATGCGCCATATATCGGTGCCAAATGAATGTAAATATGTAACCCTCAAAATTAGGGAGTTCTTAAAGTGGACCACAAAACGACGTTCTTTTTATAAACTAATAACGATTTTGTAAGATTTGAGGCTTCCACGGCGGTGACTATGAAGAAAGCAGTCTTCTGGGATTTGGCACCGTGTATATGTGGTGTTAACCCACCACGGTGCCAAATCCCAGAAGACTGCTTTCTTCATAATAACGATTTTGATTAAATTTCAGTAATTATATAGAAACCATCTACCGAAATAGAATTGCATAGATTTACTGGCCGAGTTCATTGTTGTCTCTTGTTCAGTAACCAACAGTGGTGTATAGCGCAACAATCGTTTTCGTTTCCAAGGTAACATCAAGGTCAGCCATATAAGAAACTACTCGTATGCGTTGTCATTGTACTGTTCTGTTGCCGCCGCAAGGAGGCGGGCTGTGTACAGTCCAGTATGATCATGAATGACACTTGAATAAGATTTCGAAAGACTGTCGTGGCGAATGGGTACTATCACAGTGTTTTCTTGGACGGATTGGGGAAAACCATGAAATACCTTGGTGAGAATAGTCGTTGTCCCTTGCCGAGATTTGAACTGGGAACCTCCAGAATAAGAGTCTTAGACCAAGCAGGTTGGCCCAACGGCGGCAGCGCTGTATTCGCGAGACTTCCAGTTCGATTCTCGGCAGTGCAGACAGTACGTTTTTCCTACCGGACTACACGGCGTTATGTTCCAGTTCTTGAAATGTCGTGAAGATTACCGTGTTTTCGGACGACACAAATCTTCTTAGGCAGTTTCTTGAGAACCTCAAATCTCAATTCCACGGAGAAGCCGCAAGTTGTACAGGTACTCAAGAATTTCCCAGCATTTTGTGGAAACTGAAGGTTCATAACAGTGTTCGCAAAAGCCCCCGAGACCCTTTGCGACACTTCATAACAAGCATATGTATTACGATGCCCCACGTCCGAGCCCCCCCCCCAGCTGGAGGACCACCCCTTGTCGGCTGTCCGGGACTTATTCAATAAATTTGTAGCTATCCATTTNTGTAGCTATCCATTATATTTTATGTTATTTTTATTAATATTAATTTATATAATTACATTTATATTAGTTTTAAGTATATTTTCATTATATTCATTGTGTGTAGCGTGTCCTTTGTTGCTTGTGAAGTTTTGTTTGATCGTGGTGTGTTATTTTGTGTGATGTGTGTTGTGTCTTACTGCAGTATCACTGTCACTGGGTAAAAAAAAAAATCTAAGTTAAAATTAATAATACCTGGAGGCCGTCTCCTCCATCCGCAACCCGAGGACGCGCCGTGCCGGGCGACAGGGGACACGCTTAGCATGATCTCAAATAAGATAATGGTCCATGTTTTGACGTGCGTTTAAGTGGCTCGCCACGAGCCGGGATAGCTCAGTCGGTATAGCGACCGGCTACGGGCTGGACGATCAAGGGGTCGGAGTTTGGGTCCCGGTAGGGTCAAGAATTTTCTTCACGTCCAGACCGGCCCTGGGGCCCACCAGACCTCCTATCCAATGGGTACCGGGGGCACTTTCCCCCGGGGCAAAGCGACCCACTCACCTCCAACTAGTGCCAAGGTTAAGAGAACGCGGATCTATACATCCACTGCTCCATACGCTTAATTAGTTCAAGTGGCCCGTCACGTGAAAAGGATTGAGAGCGCCAAGTGTCCAAGTGTTTCTACTTGCCGTGTGACCCGGAGTTACGAGACAAGGACGTTAGGAAAGGTCGCCAAGCGGTTCCGTTGTTTTCCGCCCCGGAACCAGTTCCACTTTCCACGCCTCTGACGTGAACTGTGACCGATTTTAGGGGGACAAAGTACAATGGGACTTCTCGTGAGAGAAAGTTCAGGAAAATGGGCAGCTAGCCCTGTCGTGTACGGGAAATCCTGTGTTGTCAGTGACACTTCATGCTGATGCTTTGACATTCCTTCCGTGGAACTGGACACTCGTATCCCTGAGCATGTCATCTTACGCACCATGGCCCCATTGTGTTATGTGAAACGTGGGTCTCTTGGAGTTAGCATGAGGTTCAGAACATTTTGACTGGAAACGTAAAGATTAACATGTACAAAACTGTAATTTTGCCTCTTTTTTTTATATGGGAAAACATAGACGCAAGTGGGACGATATTATTAAAGTGGATCTTAGCTGTGATTGGGTTGTGTGGACTAGATTCATCTGCGTTAGAGGAGGGACTAGTCGAGGACTCTTGTGAACATGGTAATGAACCTTCGGGTTTCATAAAATGCTGGGAAAGTCTTCAGTGGCTTAGCGACTGGCATCTTCTTAAGAGGACTCAGCTCCATGGAATTAGGGAGTTTGTTAGTGGACAGAGGGTGCCTGAGAACAAGGTGGTGAGGGGAAATTTTTGTACCTGAGAGGGAGAAAGTAACAGCGGGAGGAAATAGAATAGCGGTAAGTTAAAAAGTTGTCCCTGTGCTTAACTAATTAAGCGCTACGCCATGAAGGCGTATGGGGGCGTGGATGTATAGCTCCACATTTTCTTGACCTCGGCACTGGTTGGAGGTGAGTACAGCGGGTAATGAATTCGAAAAGACGAGAAGGGAAGCGAGTGAGGCACTGGCCCAGCGTTGGGGAACGCGGCAGCGTAGCTGGTTGAGGCACTGTGGTACAAGCCTTAAGGCCGCGGGTTCAATTCCCGAGGAGATCATTGCATATTTCAGTTGACCTAAACCTTCCAGCCGCACTATGGCCATGGGGTCGATTCAGCCTCTAACAGAAATGAGTACCAGGAATCTTCCAGGTGGTTAAAGGGCGACCGGCTCTTAATGGTGAGAACCTTACCGCCGTCTGTGAGCCGACTGTCTAGAGAATGTGGGAGCCTCGACGTCTCACAACCCTCTGGGTCAGGTAGCTTTACCTTTTTATTATTACAGTATTTCCCTGGGGGAATGAGAAGCTGCACTGTAACCATAGGTCAAGATGCACGTTCCCAGGGCTGGGATATGAACCCAAACCTCCCGTAATAAGTTCTACCCGCCCGAGCGGGAAATTTGGGTTCTATAGTTTGTACACATGAAGTTCCTGTACTTAACTGAGTACCACACCATGGAGACAGACGGGAATGGAGGCTCAGCTCCTCAACACATTCTTAACCCCAGCACCAGAATACTCAGCGTCACGCCCCGGCCGTTTTTAACCCCAGAGATAGAACCGCCGGTGCGCATTGGATAGAAGGCTGGGTGAGCCTCAGCGCTGGTCTCAAAGCTGTGGGCTAGTGGGAAATCTGTTGCCTCTACCATCAGTCGAAGCCATGGTCGTTGAGGCTGCAGCTGGCTCACGGTACGGACTCAGCTAGATGTCTCGTCTGTGTTGTGGGTTTGTGTCGACGTTGCCGGACCGTGTTCTATTATTGTGCTCCATCTTGCTGAGGGATCACACAATGTCGCGCACACAACGCATGGAAGAGTACAGTGTTTTGTTAACGCCGTGTAGTTCGGATAGATCAGAACGTTTCGGATGAACATATCGCCGTCATCATCAGGGTCGAATAGTAAGCCAATCGAGAAACCAGCAAAAGTACGCTAAAAGCTTACTTCTACTTTGATTACTCTTCGACCTTGAAGATATACCTCCGAAACGTCTGGTCTCGCATGTACATGGCGTTACAGCACACAATTCCATAAGTACCGCTCCGTGTGAACCTGAGAATCTTGTCCCTAATTGAGTTGTTTTACTGTGAAGTAGGTGCAACGAAATTGGGCCCGTGAGAACCCGGAAACGGATATTCAAGTTCACTTCAGTTGAAAGCCATTTGCTCGTGATATGAGGATATTCTGTGAGTGCCTCATAACCTCACACCTGACAAGGTCGAGGTATTATTTCTGGATGTTTAGTGCCAGAAGGTAATATGTTACGTGACACTTTCGCTTTGACCACTGACAGTAGCTAACTTTTCGTGATTTCGGCAGCAAATGTATCAGTAAAATCAGTGTATCCTATTTCTGTTCTGTGCAAGCGCGTGTTGCATTCCCCCCTAAATCTGGCCTTGTCTCCAGGATGGAGGAGTGACTCCACGTGGTTCGGCAAATACAGTACCTACTCTAGAACTCGGCAATATAGTTGAGGCACTATGCTACAGGCCGGGGTTCAATTCCCGTTGTCATTGGATTTTTCAATTGACCTAATTCTTCCAGGCCTGGGGTTGACTCAGACTCCAATAGAAACGGTAACGCAATTTCCTGAATTTACGCTGCTCCATTCAGTAACACGGGTTCAACCCAGGCTCATAACAATTCTCTGAAATTGCGGTTGCGTTGCGGTTGCCAGTTTCCTTGGTGTAGTGTTCGAAGAAAAGGAAATCTTCTTTCATTCGGTCTAATACGGTGTCTGGAAGTTCGTCATCCGTAACTGAGGAAGTGTATTGAACGTACAGTGTTTCTTTTTTTCCTGTTTTTTTTAAACATTTTTCGCTCCGATAAATATTTACCGCGTTAACGCCCGAGTTATCTGCCGGAATTGTGATGCATCTTCATGCAGAGTAGCCGATATTGCCCTGGAGATCTTCAGATTCTAACAGAATTCCCACTGTATCAAATTTCATGAAGATGGGTTCACCAGCGCTGATAGTCATTACGTCACGATGGACAAGTACCGTGAAAAGGCTGTTAGGCGCATCTTTGTAGCCAGCGGGCCGAAACAGTGTTGAGCGCATTGGGTTTGAGGTTCTATCAGCGGCCACTGTGAGGAGTTGTATCTACTGGAATATGACGCCGCATAGTTCGAAACAATTTCGCATAAACGCAACTTGGCTTACTTGGGTTGCTCTTTCACCCTGAGAAAGGAGGCAGCACGTTCTATAACATTGTCTGTGACCGTCGGACGGAATACGGGACGTCACGTGACACTAGATACTGGCACTGCATGCGTGGCTTAACGACCTTGGCATATACAGTCCTTGCCCCCTCACAGATCCGATACGAACATGGAACGCTGTACCGTTTATGTTATTTCTGATGTGGCGTTCCTAGTTGACGGTCTCCACCCCAGCGAGGTAGGCGTCCTTGACAGACGTATCTAGGGAACCCATTGTTGCGAGACCTCGCCCTTTGTGTGTCTTGGGGTCACAGGAAGGCTACTGCCTGTGTAGCAACGTTGAGCTCCGCACCAGTTGCTGTTAACTTGCCCCAGATCCTGTGTGAATGCGGTAGCATAGTTGGTTGCACTGTGCTACGAGCCGGGCGGTCGCGGGCTCGAATCCCGATGAGAGTATTATATTTTTTAATTGACCTAATCCTTCCAGCCGCACTATGGTCCTGGTGTCGACTCAGCCTCCAACAGAAATGAGTACCAGGTATATTCCGGGGGGTAAAGGGCGGCCGGCCGGTCACGGTAGCCGAGTGCTGTCTTCGCTAGCTCGGAAGCCGGGATCGTAGGTTCCAATCCCACTCAGGGCATGGATGTTTGTGTGCGTTTTTCTGTGTTTGTCTACCGGTAGAGGCCTTGCGACGAGCTGATCACTCGCCCAAGGAGTCCTATCGAATGTGTAAGATCGAGAAAAACCGAAGTGAACGGAGTTAGGCCTAGGCCCACTGGGGCTGTAGTGCCAAGAAAAAAAAAAAGGGCGGCCGGCCGGCGCGTAAGGCTGACAACCTCACCGTCATATGTGAGCCGATTGTCTAGAAAACGTGGGAATCTCTACGTCTCACAACCTTGTGGGCCTTCACGGCCCGTTACAGGGGATACGTTAACAGATCCAGTTGTACTGTGGGTAGCCAACTTCACGGAACCGAAAAGTCCTGTGCGCCGAAGGACTGTCTTGCTGCGCCCATAGAGTACTCCTTTGCGGGTTTCCCAATTTAATACCAAGCGTCACAAAGACACGCCGCTGAACTGACCGAGTGACTGCTTAATGAATGCCACTTCAGGCCTGTCACGGCGTACATTTTGAGGTGCCGGAGTTTGACTGATTGGTCGGTCGCTCCAGCATCCAACTGCTATGTTATACATTGATATACAACCGGGGTTCGATTTCCGACAGGGGCGAGATTTTTCACTTCTCCACAGCATCTATACCGGGTCTGGGGGACACTCAGCCTCCTGTCCATTGGGTACCGGTGGCAGTTTCCGCGGGGGTAAAGTGGCCAAGGCGTGAAGCCGACCACTCGCCGACACTACTGCCGAGGTCAAAAATGGTGGAGCTATACCTCCACTCCCCTTATATGTCTTCATGGCATAGTGCTTAATTATTAAGCACAGGGTCAGCTGTACCTTTCCGCCATTCAGTGTCGAAATGTGGAAGTTAACGTAAAATTCTAAATGCTGATTCTGAAAATCTGAGTCCCAGCAACGAACGTCCTGTTCCTTCATGATGTTCTCTGGTCACGAAGTGAGACCTGTAAATCTTTTTCGACCCCGTGTTTTTTTTTTTTTTTTTGTATCGTGGGAGCAATAGTCCCCTTAGGCCTGTCATACTGAGATGATGTCCCTCTGCTCACTGAGACGTATGGTGACGTGGAAGTACAGCTTCACGCGTTTTTAACCCCGACACTAGAAGGGGGTGAATTGTTAGCTTCGTTTCCCGTCGTCTTTACCCCAGGTAAAAGCCAACACGCTATTGGACGGGTTATTGACAGGAAGTTCCGTGGTTTAGTTTCACGCCAGTTGCGGCCCAGACATGACTGCCCCCCCCTCACCCCGCATGTGGGTGGCAGACGTTCTGCTGAGATGGAGGGGAAGCTGACGCCATATTGCTTCGGGCTCTGTTTAATTTAATTAGAGCTCATTGCTTTCAGACATAATGTTCTGGAAGAGTACTTTAATACAGAATGTGACGCCATGTAGTCTGGTAGAAATGTATCGACGTGTTGGAGGGACGTACTGTTTCCGTCTTCAAACAGCAAACTAGCAAGCAGTGGAGGCGCAGTGTGTTTTCTGTGCGGTTAGATATTTTTTCCTAAACACTAGTGACAAGCCTGATGCAAATACAGCGTGTCTGTATGGGTAACTCTTATATTTACACGACTTCGCTGAAGTTCATTGCCGTGTTCACAAGAGCCCAGCACTGGTTCCTGTTCTGTGCCAAACGAATCCATTTCGTATCATCCCTCTGAAGCACTGAATTTATTTTAATATTTAGAATTTCAGTTCATACCTCACAGAACACATTGTGTCTCCATTATAAAGACCAGCTGTTGAATTGTCATAAGAATGATACGAAAAATGCAGAGTATTTCAGTGTGTAAGCAGGGATTATATATAGTAACCATTGTCTTTTAACGACGGTTATTCAGCTGCATGGGTTACGTATCGCCGCATGAAAGAATGACCGGAAATGATGAAGCAGTCGTGGCCGATTGCAGCATATCCCAGTATTAGATTATGTTTATAGTAATCTTACTGTTTTCTAAAGCAAGTGGTGTAGGTTAAGTTTGTCCCGTGCTTAGTTAAGCACTGTGCCTTTAAGGCGTGTGGGGTAGTAGGGGAATTCATGCACAACCTCAGTATAAGGCGTGTGGTACATATCCTGTAAAGAGTTGAGACCCATTCTAATGTAACATTTGTGTAGCTGATTTATATTGAATATGTCGCGACCCACGGACTGAAAAACATTCCCGTGCCGTAATTTACGTTAATGGCCAGTGTTTACCGCTGTAGATGTGGCAGCACTGCCGAGAGACACGGATGTCTGTCATTGTGACGTATAGAAACGTCAGCAGTTCCGGATATGGGAAAAAGGGGAACGGGGCGTAATAGAGTCTCCCTATGAAAACATTACTGCGTCTGGTTGCACCACAATGTGTTAATCTTTATTGAAGACGGCGACAGTTATTGTAAAAATGATTGATATTCTGGTTAGAAACTTGGCAGATGTGGACGCTTTACGTCACGATGCCCGTAGACATGGTGTGAAATTTTAAAATAGTCATAAGTAAGTTAATTGTCCCTAAATTAGAAAGTTTGAGGTGTGTTATGATAAAGGTCTAGCTTCTCACGAATGTCTGTTGTAATGCGTCAGTTGGACTTTATTCTTTGAAAGTACAGCGGGAACTTTATGAATTAATGTCCTTGCTCGATGACATTTTATTTAATCTAAATAATATAGAGATTCAGTTAGTACCTCACAGGAAACACATCACGCTTCTGCGAAACGTTGGTAACTTTGTACCAGACGTCACGGTGTAACGGTAAGACAGTAATCCTCGTGCCATTTTTTTTTGTCGAAACGTAGCTTCAGTAGGAACACTTTATGGGAGTTTATAGGATAATATTAAAATGGGTTGTGGTACTGCTTCAGAATTCATTCTAACTGCGATTTTTGGTGACAACTTGAGTAATGTGTTTCACTAACTTAATCAGCTGCCTAATAAGGTGTGTTCTTTCAGAATAGCATCTCCAGGAAGTATACGAAATAACACATCATGTGACCACCGTGGTTTTGTTTTGTGTGGATAAAGAGGTCTCTTCAGTTTGATCTGTTGTAGGGATATTTTGCGTGGTCAGTTTTAGAATGAAAGCCTTGGTAAGGATATTACGTATTTAATGGAGGGACGAAGATTAAGTTGTAAGGAATACATTTAACCGCTTGTTAAGTAACTCTTGGTATTCCTATTGTAAAACTAAAACACGCCTTTAACATTGGGTATTAGATATTACGATGTAATAGCAATTGTAAACTTCCCTGTATCTTGGGAAGTTTGTGTTCAGTAACTTTTCACATTACTTTGATCTAGTAATAAATAAACAGAATGCCTTTGACGTCATCCGTCGTATATAATGGTCGTTATTGCCTGAAAGCAAATATCGCTTTAGAAATATCCCGAATTTCTAATTTAACCTAAGTAACTGTAGCGAACTGTAAATGGATTTGTGCTGGAATTGATGTAGAACCAATATAAGAATTGACCTGATTTCTTTATGGTCTTATTTGAAATACTTCAGCTGCATTGAAGTAAATAAAGGCCTTTCTTGAAATAACAGTATAACCGAAATTACGTTTCGCATTTGTCCCAGTAAATTGGCGTTACCAGGCGACGATTGTGGGCCCAAATTACGTTTCCTATTGGTTCCATGAAATTGGTGGTGCCTTAGTAACGATTGTTGCAACTCTGCGAGATGGGCTCTCTTGCAATAACTGTAAAACTGATTACAACACTCGCAGCTAAGAAGGGAACACACATCACAAGACACGGTTTACACAGAATATAAGAAAAAAAATGACCCCCATAGTGGAAAAACCACACGCAAGTTTTAATTATGACATATAAGATGAATCATCTTAAATTTTAGTGTGTGTAAATTTATTATAGTTGACAAATACGCACTTTTTAAATACTTTTTAAATAATTTTATAAAGGCAAGCAATGCACTAGATTAGCGTAATTAGGGCACCTGATGATGGCATTATGTTGCCGAAACATGTCGTGAAGCAGCAGGTGAAATTGAGTGCACCACAAGACGGCAGCTGTATACATAGCGTGGATGTAAAACTGAACACGCTCCTGTACTCAGCACTCGGCCGGTTAAGGGAGGCTGGAATAAAGAAAGAGGAGGAGTGGAAAGACAGAAAAGAGAGAATGAAAATGAAGGTGAGAGAGAGAGAGAGTCGACAAAGTAGGCAAAGGAATAAGGAAAGAAGAAAATTAGGTGCAAAGAAATTGCACGTTAACGTTTTCATAACCGATTGATCTTTATTACGTTAGCTTCGACACGAAATCGATTGTTGTTCGGTAAACCATTGTTGATTGCTGAAACAGAAAGAACAATAACGAATTCGTCCGCTCGGGAAAAGCCGGTTTTGATAAATATGACTCTGTAAACAACTGCCGTTTCTAGGCAACACATTCCTAACACCAATGAACTGGGAAGCGGTGTTTTCTACGCGGTCCACGCAACAGTTGCGTGACGTAACAATAGAAATGTTGGAAGCGGCCGAGGCGAGATACAAAACTTGGGGTCTAACGTGACTTTCATGAACACCGAGGCTAGCGAGCTTTGCTCAGGTCCTGAATAACTTCATGCTAGAAACTGATGTACCAGGCCATCGGTTTGGAATGCGTCCCTTCTCGTTCAAGGGATAAAATTCATATCTGTTCATTTCGTCAGTATGTTTGCCGCTTTTGGTTGGAAGAGATGGACTGGTTCAAAAGGATTTGTGTGTTCTAAACGAGTTATCTCGTTTGTAGCACTGAAAGATTTAAACGAAAGTTCTTGCGACGCATGTTGTCAATGTGACTTCCCGTGCTATAAATTCAAATTAAACCTATATTTCTCTACCGAATCTCAGGAGGCTTACAGATAAGCCCCTACCCCGTGGAGATCAACCACCACATCACCGCCAACTTGTTTTTATTAAACGCAGCCCATTCTCCAGAGGGTTTGTTGTTAGGGGGAGAACGGCTATTACATAGATTGTGTTTGGGCATTTCATTCCCCTTTATAACCCCCCGCAGTCTTCCAGTCCCCAGAGAAAGCGGATATGAGACTTCAGCTACCACCCAGTGCTTTTGCTCTAGGGGTTAACTCCCCTTGAGTTCAGGACTGCTAGATTTCACCCTCGTTTCCTTCTGTGCTCTACTCCCCCAACGATTAGCATAGCGCACGCGTGTGTCAAACTCGAAACGTCGGAAGAGGCCAATATTTTACGAAATGTTCCTTATTGCAAGGCAGTGAAACGTGGGCACCCACGGGCATCCAGTCTGATGGCCTGGGAAACAAAGATTTTAAGGGAAATTTACGGGCCAGAAGGTGAACATGGAGTGTGTGGGATAAGGAACAATCTGGAACTGCGGAATTCACGTAAGTCACCAGACATTATGACCGAAATCGAAGTTAGAATACTGGAATGACTGGGGCATGTAAACTACACCGGGAGGCAGACGAGAAGTGAGATCGTTAGATGACGTAGATGCTGATATAAAAACTCTGGCTCATAAGAATGAGGAGAGAACAGAACGGGATCCCAAGGCTAAACTAAAAGGGCCGCGAAGCCAGAGGAAGAAGTTCCCCCACTATCGAAGGAACGATTTTGTTCTTCCTAGAGTAAATCCTGGAAGAATGCCGTCTTCTGGGATGTGGCGCCGTGTAGATCTTGTGTGAACCGACGTTTCGGAGCTTCGGGGTTCCATAAAACGCTGGGAGGTTCTTGAGTGGCTGCACAAGAAGGGCTGAGCTGCACCAGTGAAATGGCAGTTGCTGGCGCACCTTAACACTGTTCGTCCACGCGCTGTGTTCACTCCGGGTTTTACAGTCGATCTGTCCCTTAACGGCGGGGTTTTACTGCTTACTCGAACAGCATAAGTAAGCGTGGCATGTGACATGTCTTTAATACCCACGCATGAACGCACACACGCGCACACCCCGCTCTTTCCTGTCCCGTTACTTGGCCAAGCTTGTACTTGCCGAGTTTTATGATCTTTTGTTTTGTATTTTTCCATGGCAACGCACTCCCTTCAATTATTCAAAGCTTACGAATATTTTGTTTATAATTTAATTTGTCAAACATATTCCAGAAGGTAGGGGAAGATGGGAAGGTATCAGATTGAGATGGGTAGAAGATGTAGAGAGTGATTTATGAGAGCTGAGAAAGGCAAACGGTACAGAACAGTGGACATTCGTGGTAAGAAGCTTAGGGTCATAGTGGAATTTAATGGCTCTTCCGGGTTGAATAATGAGAGACGAATAGGAGTGGTTGCCAGGTAAAGTGAGGTTAAGGTCCCTGTGCTTAACTACTTAAGCACTACGCCATGAAGGCGTATGGGGGAGTGAATGTATAGATCCACGTTTTCTTGACCTCAGCATTAGTTGGATAGTGGTCAGCATCACCCCCCCTCCCCCCGACCACTTTACTCCCTTTATCCATTCAATAGGAGACTGGGTGGGCCCCATAGCCGGTGTGGACGCTGTGGAGAAGAGAATATTCTTGACACCACCGGGACTCGAACTCCGATCACTCTGTTGTCCATCCCGTAGCCAATCGCTATGCCGACTGCACTACCCGAGCTCATTTTGGCCTGCGGTGCATGTATTTTTGAGATTGGTTCCCTGAAATTGACCATCCTCCATTGGTCTTGATAAATGTTATTTCCTGTGTAATTCCAGTCTTGACAGATCGTCAAGAATAGAAACCGACTGCTGCTTGGCAACACAAGTACCTCATTGGATGTTAGAAACGGGCGCAGAATTTGAGAGATCACACATTTTGACGGCCATTACTGTGACGTAATGTTGCGCACGTGTAGTCTAATACTTGTAGACCGTTACTGACGTTTCGGAGGAACGTGATACAGTAAAATACTGGTTACAACTTACACTTTCTCTTCTGAAGACGGATGCGACACATTTTTACGAAACGTCCATAAGGATCTACGAGGATCGGTAACTGTACCAGACTACACCCCGTCATATTCCGAGGACTGTAATTTTCTTACTGATTTTTTTATAACTGGGAATAAAATAACCCCCCCTCCTCATCCCCCCCCCAGTAACCCTTCCAGCTGCACTGTGGCACCATGACCGTACCAGGAATCTTCCTGGGGGGTAAAGGGAGGCCGGCGCGTAAGGCTGACAATCTCACCACTATCTGTGAGCCGAATGTGTAGAGAAAATGTGGGAGCCTCGACGTCTCACAACCCTGTGGACCTTCATAGCCTGTTACAGGAATAACTATGCCTTATCTTTATTGTTTTCTTATTCCTTCTTTCAATTTTCTTTGTTTCTTACTTTTTCCTTTTCATTTTTTATTTTATCTTTTCATTTTATTTGATCCTCCTCCTTTCGTTTCTTGTATTTTTGTTTTCTCTTCCCTCCATATTCTCCATTTCCTTCCTTTTCTGCTGTGTTCCTTTGTTTATATTTCATCCATCCTTCTTTCTTCCCTATTTACTACTTCCCCTCTTTCAGTTTTGTCTTTCTGCCTGTTTTTGCTTTCTCTTTTTCCTTTGTCCATCTCCTGTTCGTGCCTTCCATCGATTGGCATTGCCGCACTCTTGCGAAGGTACGAAAGTCGAAACAAAAGACAGCTCTGTGAAGTGTAACGTGCAGTTGGGTGGCAGGAACGAGTTTAGTCGCTGGGCCATGTCCACATTCCCCAGTCAGACCCTGGGGCCGTGATGTGACCCACATACTGCTCTGCTGCCACTACACATGTCTGGGGCGTCCCCACACTTTGCAGTGAGCGACACTCGAAGCTGTAACACATAAACCGTTGCCATGGAAACCGCGAATGCGTGTCACAGATTGGATTTGGCCCCAGGGTGCATACTTAACGACTGTTGTCAGTAACTCAGTCTGTATAGCGGTGAATGGTAGAAGGGTTGAGGATTTGGAAAACATTTGGGAAGGAATCAGGCAAGGCTTCGAGTCTTCCTGGTACTACCCCGAAATTTATCTGGAGGGACTGAGAAAGATACGAAATACAGCAGTGAAGAGGGCTGGCACCCCAACCTAGATTCGAACCTAACACCTCCCGAATACAAGTCTAGAGCGTTGCGGCTAGACCAGTCTGCTTGATATGCAGGCTCAAGTGAGACAAGTAGCGTGTTTTTTTTAATTGACGTTTCTTATTGCCGTAAATATTAAAAGACGAAAGGCAGCAGGCTCCTCCGAAACGTAGGTAACTAACTTCGAAACTACACGATGTATTCTTTTTTTTTTCATTTGTTCAGACAAATTACGAGTACACAGGGAGCAGTAACACACAATTCCTCAAGAATTGCGAGTTTGTTGTGCATTGAATTTGAACCTTGAGCTGAGCTGTGTTAAGCTGTAGGGAGTGTAGCAGTCATGGTGCCTGGCAGTGCAGAGCAGAGCACAGTGTCAGTTCACCTACTGTGTAACTTACGGCGGTGCGGTGCAGTGCAGTGCAGTTCCCCACACTGAAGCAGTGTGTCAGTTCACCTACTGTGACTTGCGGCAGTGCAGTGCAGAGCAGAGCACAGTGTCAGTTCACCTACTGTGTGACTTACGGCGGTGCAGTGCAGTGCAGATCCCCACACTGAAGCACAGTGTCAGTTCACCTACTGTGACTTACGACGGTGCAGTGCCCCACGCTGAAGCAGTGTGTCAGTTCACCTACTGTGACTTGCGGCAGTGCAGTGCAGTGCAGTGCAGAGCAGAGCACAGTGTCAGTTCACCTACTGTGTAACTTACGGCGGTGCGGTGCAGTGCAGTGCAGTTCCCCACACTGAAGCAGTGTGTCAGTTCACCTACTGTGACTTGTGGCAGTGCAGTACAGTGCAGTGCAGAGCAGAGCACAGTGTCAGTTCACCTACTGTGTAACTTACGGCGGTGCGGTGCAGTGCAGTGCAGTTCCCCACACTGAAGCAGTGTGTCAGTTCACCTACTGTGACTTGCGGCAGTGCAGTGCAGAGCAGAGCACAGTGTCAGTTCACCTACTGTGTGACTTACGGCGGTGCAGTGCAGTGCAGATCCCCACACTGAAGCACAGTGTCAGTTCACCTACTGTGACTTACGACGGTGCAGTGCCCCACGCTGAAGCAGTGTGTCAGTTCACCTACTGTGTGACTTACGGCAGTGCAGTGCAGTGCAGATCCCCATACTGAAGCACAATGTCAGTTCACCTACTGTGTGACTTACGGCGGTGCAGTGCAGTGCAGTGCAGTGCCCCACACTGAAGCAGTGTGTCAGTCAGTTCACCTAATGTGACTTAGGCAGTGCCCCACACTGTGAAGCAGAGTATCAGTTCACCTACTGTGTGACTTACGGGGGTGCAGTGCAGTGCAG
>NW_019731605.1:97749-167811 GCF_002891405.2 Cryptotermes secundus
CATTTGGAGTAGGTTAGTGTGTTTCTTGCCGCATTTTCTCTATCCTCTGGCAAATGAATGCATGCCTGTTAAGAGCCCTTGAGTTAACGTTGACATGCCAAAGACTAATTGATTGTTTGCATGGTAACTTTATACATATTTAAGCTTAGTTCACACAGCGAAGAATGCGGCAGGTTGCGTTACTCGTTCACCAGTTCAACGTGTACAGGTCATGAAATGTTTTCCAGTCCTTAAAGTGCCTTACTGTTAATTAACGTAAGGTTTCTCTTCCCCCGAGTTGCATGCTTGCAAAACCTTCATGTATGTGTGTACAAGATAATGCGAAGTACTTCTGTTAATGCTGTTTGGTAAGACAATAGTTGTTTACTGTGGGAATCATGATAAACCGACACACAACACTGTCAACAAAATGCAATTTCTAATGGTAAAGAATGTGGTACGTATGGTAACCAATGTGCTTAAACTTTTCGATATGCAGTGGTTAATAGATTTTAAGTTCTAGCAGCGATAATTGTGTGGGGCGTACTATAGTGCCGGATTGTGCTGTAGTTCATTGACATTGTGTCAAAGTTTATTGCCTCTATCTTCAGGGTTGAAGAGTAAGCAGAACAATCAGTGAAGACGTAGGCAGCAAACACAGCGGCGTCTAACTTTGTACCACGTGCTTTCATATATTATACATAACGTCTGTATCTGGCCCACGTTGTATTTTTAAGTTTCGTAGAATCTTGAAATAATCAGCGGAACTTACCGGGCGGCGAACTTTACTCCTTACGAGGTAGGAACTTAACTGTGAATGTTATTTAGGTGAACTTCAACGGGTTAAATTCAGGGAATGCTTATTACTGTTCTGTTACAAATAATTTGTCTTGTCAGCTACCAAAGAACTTAAAGATTGAAATATGCAAAGGTACGTGTAATTTTGCCTGTAGTTTTGTATGGGTGTGGAACTTTGTCTCTCGTAATGATGCTTGGGAAGGGGGTGATGAGAACATCTGGACCTAAGAGGGCGGAAGTAACAGCCGTATGGACAAAATTGCATACTGAGCAAGCCAAACGCTAGAATTATGTAGCCAACGACAAGATGGGCAGGGCATGTGACACACGAAAGAAAAATTTATACAAAGTTTTTGGAAGAACCCCCAAGGAAAGAGATCATTAAGAAGATGATATAGATAACAGGATAATGTTGAAATGGATCTTAAAGACTTAGGATGGGAAATGGCAGACTGGGTTTATCTGGCTCAGGATAGGGACCAGCGGCGAGCTCTTGTGAACACGGTAATGAACCTTCGGGCTCCATTAAATGTTGGGAATTTCATGAGTGGCTGAGCAACTGACGGCTTCTCATTGAGTTAGTTGGTTAAGTGAACTAAAGGCCCTTTAAAGACTTAATTTTTTCTAGAATATACAGATTCAGTTCGTACCTCACAGGAAACACATTACGTCTCCGCTACAAAGCCCAACCGGTTAATGCTGTTTGTTGTGAGAATCGTACGAAACACAGATGCACTGTGTGGGCAGAATGCACTTATGTTAAAGTGGGTGGTATCGTACATATACTGTAGTTTCCATCGGGCTTTAAAGGGTTAGAGACAGGGTCGACTTCACATTTGCATTGCCTGCAGTTCTGGTCTTTACGTACACAGATGATTGGACGGTGAAAGTCTGGTTGAAACCTGACCGTCCTTTGCTAAGTTATTCGTGAATAGAACGGTCATTGTGTGAGGCCTGAACACTAGAATGGCATGTAGCTGTTGGGAAATGCTGTCTGTTATATAGTGCATGGAGGGCGCGGTTCTGCATTAACACATACTGAATTTATTTAAGAAGCAAATGAAGAGTGAAAATACTTTCTTTTAATTGAAACAATGGCTGTCGCAACACTTAGGGCGACTGCAATACCAGAAGGACCTGCTGTAGGGAGCACTGCGGTCGCTTCTGACTTGCTACTCTTCTGTCACAACTGTTCCACGTGATGATACAGGGCGTTCAACTATCGAGGAAACCGGGGGAGCAGCGTGAGTCGGGTACAACATTTCTCACAGATTGCTGCTGTAAGTGCCGATCGCGGAATGAGTCATTAGCGCTGATAAACGCGCGCACTCTCACTAGCGTAGAGCGGATGGATCGTTTCTCCGCGACTACTGTGCCCTTCCCCGCTAGCGAGAGTGCAGTCGTGTTGCTGATTCCTTCGCATCAGTTTCTGTACATGCACACATTCATAGGAATACTGTAAAAAGTTAACAAACTTACCGTGCTTCATAACAGGTGTTGGAAGTGACCTCCTTCTGCTTGCAAACATGCCTCGCATCCATAAATAAATTACGCGACACTTTCTGAAGTTGGTCCACTGCAATTGAGCTAATTACTATATTATGTTTCTGGACATTACCCATCGCCATGTTTTTATTTAAAACGTTTCGGAGACTGGATTCTGTCTCCGTCTTCAGGTAAAACCTTCTCAGTGTGGTCAAGTCAATAGAGCTAGTAGAATCCAGTCAACGAAACATTATTCATTCATCAGTAATCTGTCAGGTCTCTTCCAAAACAGTTCCTCCACTTAATGCGACCTTCTGTTTTTGGAAAGAGACTATCCAGGAAAAGTGATAATGTGGTAGTTTTTCCATTTGCTTTCCACATCGCAGTACAACAGCCGTTCAAATAAATAATTTAAATACAAACCGCACAGAAACGGAGAGGCTCTGTCGCTCGAGCTGAACTGAGTAGGCTCCACCAGAAGGCGGAGACAGAATCCAGTCTCATAAACGTCGCGTTTTAAATAAGTCTGTCGGGTCCAACTGAGTAGATTTTACCTGGAGACGGAGACAGAATGCAGTCTCCGACGGACGATGTTTTAAATAAGAATGGGAGGACACATAATGTCCAGAAACACGATAATTGTATTAATGTACCATCGTCGCACGTAGAAATATTTTTACATTTGATTGTGGATAGAAAAGAAGGAACTGTTTCATTAGGGCGCTGACATTAATAAAATTGGCTGCTTAAAAGCAAATGCATGCGTTTGGTTTAGAGTTAAAATGAAAGATGTTCATTCCTTTCGGGTACTAAACTAGTTCTTACGTTAGTAGAACTGGTCGCGTGCGTTACCACTTACGTGTTGAAACAGAGAAGCTCAGCTGTGTCAAATGAAGCACACGTTTTTAAATGTATCCGGGTTACGAAATTGGAGAAAAGACAAAAGAATCGTGCTTGGCGTAGGATATGTTCTGCATTTGTTTGCTGTTCGTGATTCGAGTCACTTAAACACTTCTCAATTCCGTGACCTACTCTGAGGCAAGGAATGCTCAACTTTTGGCTAGCTTCATCTTTCCGTTTCTCTGTTCTTTCGGAACTCAATAAATCATTCTTTGTGTATGAGGCCGGAAAAGGGGAAACATGCTAGGCTGCTTAATAATGTTCACCCCCTGATTATAATTCATAATTACTTCTGTTAGCTAAGTAACTCAAAGAACTGAGGCCTTCCTGGCAAGCCATCAGTTTCTCATCCACTCAAAGAAAATATCGACATTTTATGGAACCCGAACGTTCATTACCGAGTTCACAAGCCCTCTCTCTGACATTAAGGGAGGAACACAGACTGAGGGTGTTTGAGAACGGTACTGAGGAGAATATTTGGACCGCAGAGGGATGAAGTGACAAGAGGTTGGAGAAAACTGCATAATGAGGAGCTTCATAACTTGTACTCCTCTCCAAGCATAATTAGAATGATCAAGTCAAGAAGGATGCGATGGGTAGGGCATGTAGCACGAATGGGGGGAAAAGAGGAATGCATATAGGATAGATGGGAAAGCCAGAAGGAAAGAGACCACTGGGAAGACCAAGACGTAGGTGGGTGGATAGTATTAAAATGGATCTTAGAGAGATATGATTGGATGGTATGGATTGGATTCATCTGACTCAGGATAGGGACCAGTGGAGGGCTCTTAACACGGTAATGAACCTTCGGACTTCGTCCAATGCTGGGAAGTTCTTGAGTAGCTGCGCAACTGGCGGCTTCTCAAAAAGGGTTCAGCTCCGTGAGTGAGAGTGAGTGAGGATTTTCACAATAAACAGCGATTATTCTGCTAGCATGAATCTGACTGGCTTTGTTGTAATGGAGACGTGGTATTTCCTCTGTGAGGTGTGAAGTGAATTAGAGTTCTGTGGTTTGAGTGCAGTAGATGAACCAACCACTGCAAGCAGTGCACGAAGTTTTCTGTTCTTACGTAGCCTGTAGGCCAGTTCTGTTTTCACTGTGTACATGACGAGGACTTGTCGAGGTGTTTGAAGAACGGATTTGTCGGAATACGAGATGGGCTCCGTGTCTAAAGTAGGATGCCTTGCATCGCTTGACACACATCTTTTCTTCTTTCTAAAAGTCTACTCAGGACGCCCGAGTCCACTTGGCCACCGAACAGTGCATTCACGTGGCCGTGTGTGATGTTATGTATCTGGAACGATGCTTCTTTCCTCATGGCAACATATCGTTTGGGTTGTGCAGAAACTATTGTCAACGAGAATGCTAGAGAAGTCTTATAGCGTAGCACGTTTGAAGGACAACGAAGGGATTTGAACCATGTAAAGGGACGGAACCGAACGCGAAACTTTCTGATATGACGCTGTGTAGTCCGTTCTCTGCTGACTGCTTGGCCTACTCTCACTCATGGAGCTGAGCCCTTCTTGAATAGAAGCCAAATCTGCAGCTACTTAAGAATTTCCCAGCATTTTATGGAACCCGAAGGTTCATTACCATGTTCACAAGAGCCCTCCACTTCTCCCTCTCCTGAGCCAGACCAATCCAATCCATACCATCCCATCCTATCTCTCTCTCTCTTAAGATCCATTTTAATATTGTCCATCCACCTGCCTGTTGATCTTCTTACGTCTTTCCCACCAATATTCTGTATGCATTCCTCCTCTACCGCATCCGTGCTACATGCCCTGCCCATCCCATTCTCCTTGAATTGATCATTCTAATTATACTTGGAGAAGAGTACAAGTTATGAAGCCTACTTTTGGATCCTGAAAATGGAACTAATACGTTGCTCCGAAACGTCGACGAAATTTTTGCATCGATCCTACCGCTTTCTTCGAAATCATACAGTTCATTGTTCACGAAATCCTGCCGCACGGCTCTGCGATGTAGATACTGACAGCTTCATGAAGTAACCCACAAATTGCGATGTCGTGGCGTCAGTTCCTTGGAGAAGTTACAGATTGGTGCGTTAGTTATCAGTTTCCTTTGCCCCTGGGACCAGGAGCGCGAAATAGAAGCAGCAAGGAATATATGCAGTACAAGATGATAATGTATTTAATTGGGACTTCCTACGAACCTTTCGTTCGAAATGATGTACAGATCATCATCCGCTAATTAGACTACCGTTCGGCACCGTTTACAGGGTGGTTACATCGTAGGGTGCACCGAATTCATAATTTAAATCGTTCAGTAATTTACCTACGAGAACGGAACTTGGCAACAATGTGTACTTTGCAACACTGTTCAGATGCTTCCTGCGCGGTTCGCACCATTTCCTTCAGTCGCTTGATTCTTCCTACAATGCTCGTGACGTGGGGGTGGGAGACCTATCCCAGCATATGTGCTGAGGTATTTACCCGTCAGGTTCCGTTTTCAGCGTTAAGTTATTGCGTGATAGCAAGCTATCCCTGTAACAGGCCGTGAAGGCCAATAGAGTTGTGAGACGTCGAAGCTCCCACATTTTCTACACAGTCGGCTCACAGATGGCGGTGAGGTCAGCCTTACGCGCCGGCCGCCCGTTCCCCCCAGGAAGATTCCTGGTACTCATTTCTGTTGGAGGCTGAGTCGACTCCAGGGTCATAGTGCGGCTGCAAGGATCAGGTAAAGTGGAGAAATCCACCGCATCGGGACTCGAACCCGCGACTTTCCGCCTTGTAGCATAGTGCTTCAACCAGCTGCGCTACGGCAGGCCCCGCAACAGTCGCTGTGAGTAGATCGTGCTCAAGATATAAGTCTTATTTATATTATAGTATTGAGATCGTGTATACCCGTCACGTGATAAACGTTCACGTGTGTAAGTGCCCCCCACCACCGCTCAGCAACACTGTTACAGCCTTTCCCAGTGTGTGTATCAGTATACTGGCCGAATGGAGGATGTGGGCTCGCTGTCTCCAGCGCTCCAGGTGGCGGTGAAAGGAAGGACATTCCATTGCAGCATGTCGCCGTAATCCGGACTCGAATCTCCAAGTGGCACGCTGTTGTTCCGGTTTGCAGGAGCCCACGAGAGTGATGTCCAGTCACATAACAAGACAACCGGGAGTCTGAACTAGAGACTTGGTAGTCTCCGCCACGATTTATCAGGATAATCAGATGACATAACGAGTCATGTGACATGTGTGGAAGGTATTGAAATGGTTACAGAGTTCTGGTAGGAAAACTATAATGGGGGGGCTAATGCAGAAGGAAAGAGACCACTGGGAAGACCAAGGCGTAATTGGGTGGACTATATTAGAATGGATCTGAGAGAGATACGATGGGATGGAATGGATTTGATTGATCTGGCTCAGGATAGGGACCGATGGAGGGCTCTTGTGAACACGGTAATGAACCATAGGATTCCATAATTTGTTGGGAAATTCTTAAGTAGCTGAGCTACTAGCGGAGGACCAGTGGCGGGCAGTTGTAAACTCTTAAGTGAACCTTCGTGTTTCATGAAATGCTGGGAATTTCTTGATGAGCTCAGCTACTATTAGCTTATCAAGAAATACTCTGGTACTTGGGTTTTGTTAGTGGGGTGGAGGTGGCGAATGTAAGCACACTGGCCGCGTGTAGAATTCGGGCAGCGCAGCGCTCCATGTGGCCGTGAAAGGAAGGACATTGCGCGTGAGCGTGGAAATGCCAAGGAGCTGTTACGGTTTCAGCGGCGATGCCCGATCTCACGAGGCAGTCAGGAATGTGCAGAAAATTGCATAATGAGGAGCTTCATAATCTGCACTGCTCACCATGTGTTGGGATGGTCACACGAGACTGAGAAGACCGGTCGTGTAGCATGAGTGGAAGACAGAGAGAAGTGCCCCCGAAAATCTGGCAGGAAAACCCGAAGGAGAGAGACCACCTTGAAGACCTGTGCGTAGATCATTTGATAAAAAGGGGGTTGTATCTTAGCATCCTGTTGCAGTTGGTATTCGAATTTATTTTCAGTTATTGGACGCCATTTTTTAAAATTCGTCGCTGCAAGTTTCGGCCTACTCGGCCGACGCACCTGAGGATGGCCGAAATATGTATTGCAGTGCCGAATTTTAAAAAGGATTCAGTTTTAAATCTTGATATTGTTAAATGGTGGACGGTAAACAACTGAAAATAATTTATAATGGATCTTTAAGAAATATGGAGAGGTAACTACGTGACGCCGTGTGGTTTGTTATGGAAGTTCACTAAAGTTTCGGAGGAATGTGCCTTCAAGGCCGAAGAATAAGCCAAATAAGTATCCATCAAGAATCGTGCCTGAAGATGGAAGAGGTACATTCCTCCGAAACATCGATTAACTGTACTATACTCCATATACTGTGTGAACCATGGCGCGTAATTGTTACACCATCGTCAAAATGAAAAATCCGGATTATATTTTCAGCGCACTTGGGGAGTTCATGCGCCGATGGGAGGTGCAGACTTGCGAGAGAGAGCCAGTAAATAGGTCACAAATGGAAGTAAAGCAGCTGCAATAAACGTAATAGGTTTTCTATGTGTACCACTAGGTAGCAGCACAGTCTAGCTTCACAGGAGATTGGACAGTAGAAAGCTACTTTGAAATGTACTGCAGGAATGACTCGTTTCCGTGGTTCTGTGCCTCCGTGTCAGTAAGCCGCATGAGAGCAGGCCACTCCAGGCTTAAAGCAAGCCTAAACAGATTTAACGTTGTGAGCACGGCCGAATGCGAACGTGGTGATGGGCTGCAAACGGAGGAACATATCTTCTGGGACTGTAAACGGTACGCGGGCATTTTGTGTGAGAACAGCAGAACTGAATACCCAAAGTCACTTACAGAGCTCTTAAGGCCATAAGGGGGGGAAAAAAAAAGATTTGTGCGAAGCGTGTTTATTCTTAAACAGAATTCCTGAATTTATTAAAAACGAAAGAAAATATTGACAGTATAGAGTTAAGAGAGATATTCAAAAATAGCGGGGCGACTATCGTGATAGAGCAGGCATGTCCAACTTCAGACAGGTTGTGGTCGACTTTTTGGTGTCAAAACTGCCAGTGATCTACCACCCCCTCCTATCGTCGTACCTCGCTTTAAGCAAAAATATTGGTAAAAATAACACGACACATGATGTTGTAAAAGCAACATTCATTGAAAGTACCGACTACTTTAACACGTATTTTCCCTTCAGAATCTGAATATAATCACATTATATTACAAGTGAATTTACATGCTTTTCACGTATAATTTCCTTATAGGCCTATGAGATCGACCAAAAATCGTCTCGCGATCGACCGGTCGGACATGCCTGTGATAGAGTAAGATGTTTATAAGACTGCTACTTAGGGCCGAATGGGCATTTGCGTAGGCCATTTTTCTATATGCATTCATTTCTTAGAAAAAAAAAATAGTCTAGGTAGCCGACGTGCATGTCCATGTTCAGAGACTGGTTTCAGTAGTCAGTATGGCGACCATGCATGATAATTATGCTACCGAAGAGTAGCGTTCTGTTGCGCGCTTCTGTAGGCAAAAGGACCCAATGCAAAGGATGTTCATAAAAAATGTTTCCTGTTTACGGTGGGAAGTGTTTATCGAGTAAAGCTTGTTACAACTGGGTGGTAAACGTTCCGCTGATGATGAGGAGGTTGAAACGGAGGTGCGGAAGTGGCTGAGACAACAGCCAAAAGACTTCTATGCTGCGGGTTTTGGCGCACTGGTAAAGCGATGGGACAAGTGTATCAGTCTAAGATTTTAGGTTTTCACGGCGGTGACTGTGAAGAAAGCAGTCTGCTTGTACCGGTTCTCACGGCCTCTTCGCTTGCGGATTATTTATTTTTCCTTCTACCCTGAAGATGGAGGCGATACGTTCCTCCGAAACGTCGGTTAACACCACATCTACCCGGTGCCACATCCCAGAAGACCGCTTTCTCCAAGTGTATCAATGTTGGTGGAGGATATATCGGGAAATGTTTTTTTTTCTTTCAATTTCAGTTATCACAAGTTTTACGTTTTATATCCATTTGTGACCTATTTACTGACTCTCCGTCATACTTACCATAGCACGTTCCTTCTGTCAAGTTGCCTACACTGTAGCGTGTAAGATGGGCTTTAGAATCTTATAATTGTGTTCCTCGCTGGAAGGTCTCTGCCCAAACCTTTCTCTCCCTCTGACAGTTCCAAGGACAAACGGACGGCCTTGTCGGCTTTCTTTTCTCAAGGTAGTTGCTGTTTCCCAGGCTGCACAGGGCTGCATCATGCCTGTCCACCTCCTTTGCTTCTCTCCTTGTATTCTTCCATTCCAGTCCTCATCTTTCTTGTCCGTGTTTTGTTATATCTATTTCATCCTTCATGAGAAAGAGAACTGTCGTGACCTCAAGATTTTAAAATTTCCACTCGGCCAGTGGCCCTTTGCCACTAGCTCCGCCCCTGTGATGGACGCGCCATTATATTTTAACACCCCAAGGAAAACGGGAATGTAGAAGAGGATAAAAAGCGAAAAAGAAGATATAATCGTTTCTGAAACGCAGTCGACGGGTTTGTTCCATGCAGCCAGTATATTCCCAGGTTGTTCTACAGCCCTGCACGTTAATTGGCGATTGTTTTATAGGATAGACCTTAAATTATAGGATTCGAGGTTTTCACAGCGGTGGTCATGAAGGATATAACGCAGTGTAGTCACGTGAAATTCAAACGACGTTTCGAAGCAACATATTGCCACTTCATGGTTGGAAGAGTAAGCCAAACAAGTAACCGACTGGTTTATTGCTTCTTTTCTTTTTGAGGTTTGAATACTGAGGCAGACCTCAACTCTGAAGATGGAGGCGACATACACCTCCGAACGTTTTTCAGCGAGCATTATATCCCACGTAATAGAAATTTTCAAACCATAAACTGACGAAGCTGGACTTATTCTTGGGTGTGATTCCTTCTAGACTTGGAGATTACGTAACGTATCGTTTTGGGTTCTGATACCATACAGTTTTGTGACTGATTGAGACGTTTCGGAGGAACACTGCCTTTGTCTTCAGTGTGAAGTGTAGGTTCAGGAATTACCTTGGTTGTGTAAGCAGGTTACAGAAGTGGTCACGGAGTCGGTTCTGTCCACTTTTCACGTAATTCTACTTTCCCCGGAAAATCAACACGGGATCCCTCGGACGGTCGGGTCTCTCTCATGATTCGATCCCCCTCCCCACTTATGACGCCTGATTTCCCACCTGAAACGCGAAGGCAGTGTAAAGGCCGCTCTGTTATCCATTTTTCGTATAGCTCCGACCGGCTTAATATCGTTACCCTCCTTCCTTTGTTATGTGACCAATTTCCCTGTGGTATTTCTATTCCTGAACTTACCCATAGCCCTCCGAAACGTCGGTATTCGACTCTTAATTGTAACTGGCGTTCTAATTTCATAACTACCGACTTATGGATTGTGACGCCGTGTAGTTCTGAGAGAATCTCACGTTTCGGAAGATCATATCGCCACCATCTTCAGGGTCGATTAGTACTGCGAAGAAGCCCGCAGGAACAGGCTGCAAGCTGAGAGAGTTGCGCCTAGAAGCTCCGGTGTAATGTAACTTGGGAGAAGGAGGTGATATGTTCGCCCGAAACTTCGAGGACGTCAAATGCACAAAACGTAGGCTTGTAGGCGCTACCAGACTCCACAGATGAGCATGAGTTTTGCTTGGAGGCTGCGTCTTCTGGGTTGCTTGTTCGACTTCTGCCATGAAGATGGAGGCAGTACGTTCTCAGGAATGTCGGTGAACTTGTACTGGCTTACCAGGTATTACATCTTGGAAGCTAAGTTATCCCCGTAGTTTTGGCCGCGCCATAGCTCAAGCCGTTAGTCGCTGGCTTCCCACCGCGGCGGCCCGGGTTCGATCCCGGGTCTGGTCAAGTAGGATTTGTGCTGGACAAAGTGGCGCTGGGGCAGGTTTTCTCCAGTACTTCGGTTTCCCCTTCCAATCTTCACTCCACCAGTTGCTCCACAGTCACCCTCACCTATCATCTGGGGCTGGTACAATAGGCCAGAAGTGGCCGCAGTATAAGGGACTTAGTCCCACCCCACTAGCAGTAAAAAATATCCATGTAGTTAACTTAGTTGTGTGTGTAAAGCTCCGAGCTTGCGCAGGGTTTGTGTACCTTGTACAGGAATTGTAACGGGAGCAGGGCTCATCTGTGGCAGATAACGCACTTCAGGGCGACAGGAGCAATATACAAGTCGGCCTTTATCTCTCTTATTGCCCGTTCGGCAGACAAGCAGGTTATTTGCAACCCGGCGCTTTAAAGCCACGGTAAATTTAAAAACGGATGTGCGAAGCCACCTCCAGGGTCATAAAACGCAGTCTTATCTTACATCTCATGTCAGGGGAGGCCAATATACCTCCATGTTCCATGGTAAAAAGGCAAAGCTATCCTGTAACAGGCCGTGGAGGCTCATAGGATTGTGAGACGTCGAGGCTCCCACATTTCCTAGACAGTCGCCTCACAGATGGTGGTGAGGCCAGTCTTACCCACCGGCCGACCGCCCTTTACCCCCAGGAAGATTCCTGGTAGTCATTTCTGTTAAAGACTGAGTCGATCCCAGGGCCATAGTGCGGCTGGAAGGATTAGGTCAATTGAAAAAATCCAGTGATATTAGAATCGAACCCGGTACCTTCCGACTTGTAGCATAGTGCCTCAACCAACTACGCTACCGCGTGCCCCTTACCCTCTGTTCCATGTAGCTTGGTTTTCTTTGAAAAATTTATCAGGCACGTAATGACAAATTGTTGGATTTGAAATTCTAGCACGTTGACCTTGAAGAGTGCGGTTTTCTGGGTTGTGAAGCCGTGTAGTTTGGAGCAAATATGGCGCCTGGTACTATTGCTTCTTTTACATGGATTACTCTTCCAACATTAAGATGTAGGCGATGTTCCTCCGAAACGTCTTTCTCCGAAATATAACAGTTCCAAAAATGTTGATAAGAAAGAGATTTTACGTACTGTTTCTAGTACCAGTATTTTTTGTTCAAGTGACAAAGTTGGTAGAGTTTACCTAGTATAATAATACATTTTCAAAAATTCCACTGTCAGCATCAGTGCACTTTGTGTGAGGACATGGCGTGTTGCTCGTCTGTACAGTGTACAGTGTATTGTACAGTGAAATAGCTCCATCTCGGTGCAACTCGTGTGAGGACGTGCCGTACTGCTCGTCTGTACAGTGTACAATGTATTGTACAGGGAAATAGCTCCATCTCGGTGCAACTCGTGTGAGGACGTGCCGTGCTGCTCGTCTGTACAGTGTACAGTGTATTGTACAGTGAAATAGCTGTATCTCGGAAACCGTTCGGAACAGGACACATGTACACATATACTCTTTTTGCTTAGAATGACCGATACTATGACCTCCCAGAATATTGACCTTTCCCCCTTGGACACTCTGTATAGCGTCGAATGGTGGGACGATAGATGAATTAGAACGGATTTAAAAGGAAGCGGTCATGGACTTCTGGAGGTACTGCCATGGAATTTGTCTGGAGGACCTGAGGATATCCTGTGTTCCGGCCGGGATAGTAACCCAGGTCCTCACGAACGCATGTACAGTGCGTTACCTCCTCACCAACCAGCTGAGTCAGTCAGTGAGGTTTTCTCGTGGTGTTTGACCTTATAATGACCACATACCATAGATCATGCGGCCCGAGTTCTATTCCAAAGGAGGTTTATGGTGGGGCAAATGGCACACTTCGGTTTCCCCTGCCAGTTCTTGTACTTACCACCCAGGGCTTCTACAGTGCACTCACTAGTGGCCTGCGTCAGTCCCAACCCCATCTCCAAAATAAAAAAGTTCATGCCGTAATGGTATTTATATCGTGTATACCCTTGGCTCGACCACTGTGTGTGTCCTGCTATTGTGGCAGTCTGAGGTCTGTTTGAACTCTGTAAACTTGTGCTGTGAAGTAGGAACTATTTTATGGGCTAAGACGACAATGGCGGAGCCTTGTAAGGCAGTTTACCTGCACGGCATGGTGTTTGCTCAGAACTGAAATTGAGCCGAACCTTGTGTGGGATTATTGTCATATTTCATGTTGTTTGAAGAACTCACTTCATGATATTGAATTCCATTCTTCAGCCGAGGTTTGTCCTGTTCCTGTTACCAGGTAAACGCGGTGTCGAAGAAGCGAGCAGGTTGGCACAGCGGTAGCGCTCAACATACTTGCCGAAGAGATGGACGTTGAATGGCGAAGCGTGGAATACATACAGAATTTTCTTGCAATTCAATTACTGTCACAAAAAGGCGGAAGGGTAAGAATAAGATGGATAATAGCGAAGTGGTTGTGATCAGGCGAGGCAGAACTTGCCCTGGATAGCGCAGTCAGTACGACTGGCTGCGGGCTGGGCAACCGAGGAGTCGGAATTCGAGTCCCGGTAAGGTCGAAAGGTTTTCTTTGCGTCGTCCAGACCGACTCTGAGGCCCAGCAAGCCTCCTATCCAATGGGTATCGGGGGCCCTTTCGCCGGGGGTAAAGTAGAAGGGGCGTGAAGCTGACCCCTTTCCTCCAGCTAGTGCCAGTGCCGAGGTCAAGAAAATGTGGATGTATACATCCACTCCCGCCATACGCCTTCATGACAGTGCTTAATTAGTTAAGCACAGGGACAAATTTATATCTCCACGTACGGTAGAGAAGTGCTTACGAACGTTTTGATGGTAATCCGCGAATGAAATAGACCACTCGGAAAACCAAGGTATAGATGTGAAGAAGTTAAAATGGATCCTAATGAAATAGAATGTAATGGTGTGGACTGGATTTGCTCGCGGTAGAGACCAGTGGCAGGCTGTTGTGTACACGGTAATGAACTTCTGGGTTTGACGAATGTTTTGTAGCTTCTTGAGTAGCTAAACAACTGTTAGCTTTTCAGGAAGGCCTGAGCCCAGTGCGGTTAGCCGTTTTCAACTGTAGGGAATCAGGCATGTCTGTAGGTGTAAGGGAGAGCTACACTCGCTGCGAACGGTAGAGAGAGAGGGGAAGTTACGAACCGCGTCATCCCCACCATCCATGGGACATCTTTCTGTGGCCTCAGTATGGACAGTTTCTCGTGTTTGTACGTGAATGTTTGCTGTGACGTAACATGATTAGCTGTCCATTTCTGTTACATCGTGGCTTCCATTATTGTCAGAAAGGAGTAAATATGTTAAAAATAGCCTTACGAGATGCGATGCCTTGTAGTAGGGAAGTTCACCTTCGTTTCAGTGGAAACCATTTTCGAAAAGTAAACCATGCAGGCAAGTGCTTGTTACTTGCTACTGCGCATGGTTTCTTGCCTTGTAGAGGACGATCTGCTGCTGCTTTTATAACTACTACTACTAGTAGTAGTAGTAATAGTAGTAGTAGTAACACTTGTTTATTGTCCCAATTGGTCCGCATTCGTCCCCCCTGGGTTGTTTCGATGTATAAACCTGTATTCCATATACACAAACACCCTACACACTTCGGCCCAAAAGATGGAGGCACCATATACTTCCGAAACGTCGACAATACTGGCTGCAGCCATACCGTGTGAACATTCAAAACCTGAATTAGCACAGTCTATATTAATTTTCGTGAAGCTATTAAGGCTCGTCCACATTACTCGTGCTCGTGTGACTCGCTGTGCTCGCGAGTAATGTGGACGATATGACAAGTCACGAGACAAGCAAATTTTTAATTTAAAAACTATAGCCAATAAATTAAAATACGACTACAGCCTATACACACTACGAGTAAATATACGGATCCTCACGCGCCGAAGCCTGGCGAGCAACTGAAGTAGTGTGGACGAAGATTTACGGGCACGAGTAAAAGCCAGACGAGTCTCCCAACGAGAACGAGCACGAACACGAACACGAACACGAACACGAGCAATGTGGACGCGCCTTTGGGAGAAGTATGATTCTGTCTGGCCTACCCAGTAAGATACCCCCGGTGTCATGATAATAATAATAATATTATTATTATTGGAGGGGGTGGGTTTCCCCATGCACCGCGACCAGTTGTTGATCCTTTGATATTCTACCTGTCCCCATACCCTGCCGGTACTGATGGTTGCTATCAGCCCCGTCAATAATAATATTAGTAGCGGTAGTAACGGTGTAAGTTTACCGATCGCAGTGGCCTCGCGGTCTAAGGCACGAAACGTTTTCGCCATTTCGAACACTGGGACCGTGGGTTCAAATCTAACTCGAGGCATGGATGTATGTCTGCTTTTATCCTGTGTTTGTGTTGTCCTGTGTGTAGGTAGCGGCCTTGCGGCGGGCTGATCCCCTGTCCAAGGAGTCCTACCAACTGTATAGATTAAAAAACCGAAAAATCGGCCGTGGCCACAGTGCTGTAGAGCCATAGACAAAGTATGTAAGGTTATTTGCAGTGTTGCTGGCTTTTCTTCGTTCCTGTTAGATTCCTCACAGATTGTGCTGAAGAAGTGACTTCAGGGTCACTGGCCGGCACCGCGATTCGGAGTTTAGTGTGAGAACTTAACGTTATATGGCAATACACTCCGGACAAGTGGCAGGCACGTAGTTGAATGACGTAGTAATTTTCTGTAAGAAGCTGGTCAGAAGCGTTGCAGCGGGACATTAACATATGGTGTCACGCTGCTGGTTTTGTTCCTTTGAATCCGAAGCCGAAAGGTAACGGGTTCGATTTCCGATGAGGTCATTGGACTTTTCAATTTACCTAGTGGCCCTGGGGTCGACTCAGCCTCTAACAGAAACGAGTACCAGGAATCATCCTGGGTTTAAAGGACGGCCGGCGCGTAAGACTGACAGCCTCACCGCCATCGGTGAGCCGGTCTGGAAAATAGGGAGCCTCGACGTCTCGCAGCCCTATGGGCCTCCACGGCCTGTTACAGAGATACCTATACCTTTTTTTTACTGTCCACAATAACCTATACTTTACAATTAAGCGATGACGTAGTGTAGATATTAATATCATAACTCATTAATGAGTTACCAGCTGATGATCATCTGTTACGACCAAAACATCCAAATCCTTCCAAACCAAGTTTCACACCCATACAGAACCACTGAGAATATTATATATAGTTTTCTCTTGTCCCTTAGAAAGATCTAGCTGCACTGACTGAGGCTAGCTCTTTCTAAGAGACCCAACAGGGTTGGTGTGGAAGGTCACTAGAGTACATTAAGCCGTAAAACTAAATAGCCCACCGTGGAGTGGAGATTTGGGAATCACTTGACGGAGACTTTATATATGGGACCGTTTCGGGTTATTGCCGAACACGTGATCTGATGATGCGGCTTCGAAGCAGATGCTGGATTCATGATGTCATTTCTTAGTGCGAATTAACAGGTTGCATCAGTGGCATTTCGTACTGACGCACCGAGCTGGCGTTCCATTTGTCGGCCTTACCTCACGCTATGTCAGGTGACGGCCAGAGAATTGGTATTTGAGGCAATACTCGGCAGTGTCTGACCATTTGGGGGGGGGGCTGTCCCCCAGAATCTTATCGAATGGGTGTCTAGGGATTTTTTTTTGTGGAGGTAAAGAGGCCGAGGCGTGGAACTAGACACATCTCCCTGGCGTGCGCTTTATTAAGCAAACAGAACATATGCCACTCTTGTCCTTCAGGTCAATTTGATTTAGGCCAGTCTTAGGGCAGTATTGTCCTTCAGGTCAATTTGATTTAGGCCAGTCTTAGGGCAGTATTCCCCCCTTCCAGATTTCACCCCTTCAGTACAATGACAGTAGGACTTGAGGTGCCTGACAACAGCGGTTATGAAGAGTATAGACTGGTGAAAGTGAACGGACGTTTCGGCGGAACTATCACCTTCATCTCCAGTGTCGAATAAGACGAGGAATATAACCAGCGTGAAAGCAGGTGGCAAATCGATCGATCCTGAAGATGCAGATATGTTCCTCCGAAAAGTCGGTTTGTCTCTGAACGGGCTACTTGGTGTGTGATAAGTCTTCAGTGTCTGGACTGGAAATTGGATGACCGGGGAATCGGTGTTTGATTTCAGGCAGTGGCAGATTTTTTCGTTTCTCCGCAGCGTCCTCATCGGCTCTGGGACCCACCCAAATTGGATTTGTCTGGCTCAGGATATGGACTTGTGGAGGGCTCTTGTGAATACGGTAATGAACCATCGGGTTCCATAAAATGTTGGGAAGTTCTTGAGTAGCTGCAGAATTGGGCTCAGCTCCATGAGTGAGTGAGTGAATTACCTTGTTAATGGTTGCAATGCCCATTGCCCTTAGGCTGCTGGAACAGAAATATCCCAGTCGCAGTGCATGTTGGGATCGCAAAAACATGAAAGCGTTTCGCGTAAGATTCTCCTCACGCGCACAAACACGAGACAGCAAGTTAACCCTCTACACAGTAGCAGCGCTGTCTGGCGGGACAGGTTGGCGAAACAAAAGAATGACGCCGCTTCCAGTTGGTGGTGACTCACCGACAGAATCCAAATTCCGTTGTGTCTAGCTCTCTCAAGTTCATGTCTCTCTCCCACGGTAACAACATATGCTGAGGGTGTTTCTATCTGTGTCTACAGCCCTTTTGGACCTTGGCCGCTTTTCTCAGTTGTGTAATCCTATAGACAGTCGGTAGGACTCCTTGGACGGGGGATCAGCCTGTCTCAAGGCTGCTATCAGTACGCGGGACAACAAAGACACAATGAACTTCACGGAAGATGGGACTGACCACGGGTTGGACGACCGAGGGGCCAGAGTCCAAGTTCTGGTAGGTTCAAAAATATTCTCCACGTCGTCCATACCGGTTTTGGGGCCCACCCAGCCTGTTATCCAGTGGGTACCTGGAGTTCTTGGGGCTAAAGCCGCCGGTGCGTGAAGGTGATCACTCACCTCCAACTAGTGTCGAGTTCAAGAAAATGTGGATCTATACATCCACTCCCTCATAGCCTTCATGGCGTAGTGATTAATTACTTAAGCATAGGGACAACGGGGCAGACGGTAGCGTAGTTGGTTGAGGCACTATGCTACAAGCCGGAAGGTCGCGGGTTGTATTCCCAATGAGGTAACTCGTTTTTGCAATTGATGTAATCCTTCCAGCCGCACTATGGCCCCTGCGGTCGACTCAGCCTCTAACAGAAACGAGTACCAGGAATCTTCCTAGGGGTTAAAGGGCTGATCTTACTGCCATCTGTGAGCCGATTGTCTAGAAAATGTGGGAGCCTCAGCCTCTCATCACCCTATGAGCCTCCATGGTCTGTTACAGGGATATCTTTACTTTTTAAACAATAGAAGAATGAACAGGAAGTCGCACGAATTGTATTTTCTTGTATGTACTGGGTTCACAGAGTTGCTTCAGCATGTTCCGTATTAACCAGTGCTTGAATTCGCAGGAACAGTGGGGCGCTTCGAGACGTCGGGTGTTCAGACGCTTGCGCCCTGATTATTGCCGTCAGAACAGTGAACGTGACCGTCGGAGTGACAGCATTACGTAACGTGGGAACTCCGCACACCACTAGTGAAGGTTCAGACAGTTTGAGGTCGGCGTTTTATAACCGTTTCGTGGGCTGTCTCGGTTTCTTTGTCTGATTCGTGAGCTACTAATTTACCGCGTGATTTTAATGTAAGAGTGAGTCTTTTTTGTTGACCTCCAGCAGTTCATCTGCACACCTGGGAACTAACTGCTGTAATTGGACCAATTTCCTCACCCTATTACTCCACGTTCGTTAGTTACTTGATTTCTACGTTCGCTGCAGAAGCATGCAAATTGAATTTCTGACTCCAGGAAGTGTATTGTGACGTGAGCAAGTTTATTTGGAATGCATGCATGACTTCGGCAGATGTTTCTAGAGGATTTTAAATTGATTTGTGACTTTGGTAAGTGTATTTGGAATGTATTTATGGTTAAAAAAAACGTTAAAGGTAAATCTATCCCTGTAACAGGCCGTGGAGGCACATGGGGTTGTGAGACGTTGAGGCTACCACATGTTCTAGACATTCGGCTCTCAGATGGCGGTGAAGTTGTCAGCCTTACGCGCCGGCCGCTCTTTACCCCCCAGGAAGATGCTTGATACTCATTTCTGTCAGAGGGTTAGTCTACCCTAGGGCCATGGTTCGGATGGAAGGATTAAGTAAATTGAAAAAATTCGGTGGCCTTATCGGGAATCGAACCCACGACTTTCCTGCTTGTAGCATAGTGCTTCAGCAGACTACGTTACCGCATTTCTGACATTTGAAGGTGTATCAGGAATGGAAATCTGACTTCGGCGGGTCGATTTTGAATGGATGTCTTGACTTCGGAAGGTAAAGTCGTCCCCTTAATTACCTAAGCCCTATGCCATAAAGACGTGAGCGGAGAGGAGTTATAGCCCCACTAGATCGAGGGAAGTGGTCAGCTTCACGCCCTGGCAGCGTTACCCCCTGGGAAATCGTTCTCGGTAGCCACTGGCTGAGGCTTGGTGGGCCCCAGAGCCGGTCTGGATCGTGTGGAGAAGAGAAAAAGACTTGATCGGCCCAGCCGTCCAGCCGGTAACCAGTGGCTATACTTCGACGTCTGTCTTAGGCCAATGTATTTTGAATTGTATTCTGACTACAGGAAGTGGGACGCTATTAGGGGCGTACGTATTTGGAGGGTATTTTTGTTTGTATGATACTCTCAGCGTGGAATAGTACGGCGGTAATGAATCAAGTTGAGAGGATTTGAAAGGAAACAGTCCAGGCTCAACTGATGTACTATCCTGCAGTTTGCCCGGAGGAACGCGGGATGGCAGCTCTGGGGGCCCATCCTGCCTCCTATAGAATTGGTACCAGGGGCTTTTTCCCAGAGGTAAAGCGGCAGAGGCGTGAAGCTGAACAGGAATCTCTTGACCGCCTCTGTGGTCTAGTGGTTAGAGTTCCTGGCTGCAGATCCAGAGGTCCCAGGTTGGATTTCCGGCGCTGCCAGATTTTGTGAGAAATAGTGGGTCTGGAACGGGTTCCACCCAGTCTCGTGAGGATATCTGAGGAGCTATTTCAAGGAAATAGCGGCTTCGGTCTAGAAAACCGAGATTAACGGCCGTGGGGATCAGTTTCGCTGACCACGCGACACCCTCAATCCGCAGAAGTTGGCATTAACTTCGCCGACAGGCGACGGTCGGTCGGTCGGTCGGTATAGTTCGCTTACCGACTAAAACCACGGAGTTTGTTTTTTTAGGCACGAATTTACCCATGCCTTGCTCATTAGTAACTACGTATAACACCTGCTTCAGCGTATCAAAACTCTGCATTCTGCCCACAGTGTATTTGTGTGTTCCATATGGTTCTCACAGTAAACAGCATTAACCGGTTGGGCTTTCTAGCGGAGACGTGATGTGTTTCCTGTGAGGTACGGACTGGATATATATGTTATTTTGAATAAATTTAAGGCTTAAACTGGTGTGAACACTTGCTTATGATCCACTGCTGCCTTTTTCTAGATGCGTATGTATTTCCATTGCAAAGCTGTCGATTTATGGATGTGTTTGGGAGATTTGAAGTTCTCACGGGGGTGACTGTGGAGGTTACTGTGTTCATGTTACTTTCCACCGTTCCTTGTACTGTATATCGTCGATTAAACGGTCTAATTGGCGGGAGGGGGTGTCCGATATTGCCGTATTCCTCACAAAAACGTGTGACGGATATTGCGATTCTGATTTTGCAAACAGTTCTTACCTTTGTTTTACTTTCAGATGTGTCCTTTTCTTCCTCTTGTGTCCATCGTGTGTTAATTAACAGAAATATTTGTAACAGGACAAACCTGACACAGCACAACACAAATTTAATTGCGCTAGAACGATCTGTGTACTAGAAACGCGCTGAGTTCTCAGCACGACTGACCTCCAGACCTTTGTGGTCCGCAGGCAGGGGGACTAGCTCTATCGATTGAACCCAACTGAGTAGGTTTTACCTGAAGACGGAGGCAGAAAATCAAGTCTCCTAAATGTTGTATTTTGTAAAACGGGTTTTAGATAAAAACAAGTCGATGGATAATGTCCAGAAACAAAATTTGGACTGGCTGTGGGCTCGACGACAGAGGGATCGGAGTTCGAATCCCGGTAGGGCCAAAAAAATTTTCTTTTCTCCACGTCCAGGCCGGCTCTGGGGTCCACCCAACCTCCTATGCAATGGGTACCGGGGCTAAAGTGGTCGAGACATGATACTGACCATTCACCGCCAACTAGTGCCTAGGTCAAGAAGACGTGGATCTATACATCCGCTTCTCCATACACCTTCATGGCTTAGTGCGTAATTAAGCACAGGGACAGCTGTACCGTTTTATGTGCTATGTGGAGACCTGGAAGGAGACGGCTGGAACAAATCCGAAAGTAACATTAACATTATCTTATAATCTGCTACTGTGGCGAGAACCATTTTGTATTCACCACAGGTATTGTGTAACCGATCCATCACCGTCTGCGCATGCCCTACTTCCTTTGTTTAGTTCGTGTACATTTTTTGTTTGGTTTTGTTTTCGTTACTCGACTGTCTTTCTTCATTCATACCGCGTTGGATTGTACCGTTCGTTTTCTGCCCAGGTTGATCAACGAGTGGGTGTATATTCATAGAACGATATTCTTTGTCTGAACATCGTTGAGGACACGTCATACCTAGGGTAGGAATCCTTACGGAACTAAACTTCCCTTATGCTCAACGAGCTCACCGGTTATAGCGATTTTGGTTGCCATCGTGCGCTGAAAATAGAATCTGCGCAGTAACTGTTGTATTGCATATGCTAGAAACATTTGGGGGGATGGGAGAATGTGTTTCATTTGGAGGGATTTTTATGTTTATTCATCAGTGTCGATATAACATACCGAATTAAAAGCTGTCCCTGTACTAACTAAGTACTACGCCGTGAAGGAGTATAGGGGTGTGCATGTGTAAATCCACATTTTTCTAACCTCGTCACTGGCTCGAGGTGAGTGGTCAGCATCACGCCCCTGCCGCTTTACCCCAGGGGAAAGACCACCCGTTACCCATTGGATAGGAGGCTGGGTGGTCCCCACAGCCAGTCTGGAAGGTAGAAAATTCTTGACTACCTGGACTCGAACGCCTACCCCTCGGTCGTCCAGCCCGAAGCCAGTTGCTATATCGACCACGCTAACCCGGCTTCCAATACCGAATTAAATCAAGGGTTATTATTATTATTGTTATTGGAGGGGGTGGGTTTCCCCATGCACCGCGACCAGTTGTTGATCTATTGTACGTCCCCCTTTGATATTGTACCAGTCTCCATACCCTACCGCTACTGATGCGTGCTATCAGCCCCGCTGAGCCAACGAGGTCGGCCCTCGGTGCCTTGATAGTTCCCCCATCTACCAGAGGGATTGGAAACTACTTTGGGCGAGAAACTTGCCTAATTTAGCTCAGAGGTCTCCTAGAGACATGAGGTTCTTTTACGTGCCGTAACTCTACGACACGAGACCCACGGCTTAAAGTCCCTCCCGGAGGACTTGTTCCCTGAATTTTTCCGCCCTTAAAAATTCGACGACCTCCGCCGGGTTTGAACCCGCGTACCTTGAGTCATGAGGTGGGAACGTTACCCCTAGACTACGGAGGCCGCTTAAATCAAGGGTTAAATGGGCACTCAGTGCCAAAACTTCCATATGACTTGTATGTGCATTGTGGTGACAAAGAATGCCGGGAGGTATACCTGCACTTCCTCGTCCGTGTTCTTAGCGTAATTCTTACGTACAGCTTCAGGTTACCGTTTACCGTATAACCGACGCGCACGAATATTTCCGCTTGTCTGTATGCGCCCCCAGTAAACTTATGATACTGTTAATTTCAGATGAATGAACGCAGGCGTCTCTGAGCAGCGGTAGTTGAAGAGCCTGGCCCGAATCGTGAGCGCTCATCCGTGAGTGACCTTTGAGCGGCTCCCAACTCTACTGAGATCCTGGTCCCGTTAATCTGTGGCCCACGATCTGTGCTGCAACTCGTCACACCACCGAATCATAAAGTTCACATTCTCCTCGCGACCCCGTCATCTTAGCTGTCTCCTCACGGACAGCTTTGCCAACATCAAGAGGACAGCGAAAGTTGGCAGCAGTCAGGGACGCCAGAGAGAAGGACGTAGTCTGCTAATGCTTCTGATTTATATTCCGATGGTAACCGGTTCGAATCTCGGTCGGGACATTGTTTTTTTATTGATAGTGGGGTGGGACTAAGTCCCTTGTACCGCCGTCATTCTGGCCTATTGTACCAGCCCGAGATGATAGGTGAGGGTGATTGTGGAGCAGTTGGTGGAATGAAGATTGGCAGGGGAAACCGAAGTACTGGGAGAAAACCTGCCACAGCGCCACTTTCTCCACCACAAATCCCACTTGACCAGACCCCGGGATCGAGCCCAGGCCGCCGCGGTGGGAAGCCAGCGGCTAACCGCTTGAGCTATGGCGTTCGATCGGGACATAATTTTGCGTGATTTTCTCGGTATCTGCCATAGGCCTCGACCGCTTCCCTCAGTTTATCATTTCATGAATCCTGTAGTCAGTGAACACTCTGTAAAGGGAACCTCGTGTAGGTGTTACCCTTTGTCTGAGACGTCATTGGATTTGAGGGTAAGCGGGGATTTCTCAGTCGGTATAAGGACAGATTACGAACTGGCCGGTCGAGGAATCTTGAGTTCGATTTCTATAATTACCGGGACTTTTCTCCTCATAAGGTGTAGGCTTGCTCTGGGAGCCACCCAGCCTCCTGTAAAATGGGTACCGGGGACTATTACCCTGGAGTAAAGCGGCAGGGGCTTGAAGCTGGTCACAAAATGGCGGAACTATATCTCCGCTCCCCCACTTCCTCCTGGTGTGGTGCACAGGGTCATCTCTGCCTTTACTGTTGGATTTTAGGAGGGTCACAACGGTGACTAGCGAATAGTATCCATACAGAGATGATGGTTGAAATGATTACCAGCAGGGAAGTTTGGCTACTAGCCAATTCAGACACCGATAGGTCTAAATGTTCTGGATTCCCTTATCCGGTCCTAATCAGATCAGTAGCATTAGTCAAGGGGGGTGGTTGCATAAATGTACGTATTATTTGGGGGAAGGGGGTCACATTGTCACACAGTTTTGGAACACTTTGTGTACGTAACGAAGCTGCATATACGGGCCCCCGAACTCTAACGGTATTTGTCAGATATGCTAAAAGGTACTGGAATGTGTGTGTGTGTATGTGACCGTTGCCTGTTTATTGAGGTGGGACTGTCCTTGAAAGGTTTTCCTGAAGCTGAGAGACCTTGTCAAGAGTTGGACGTAAAACGTGGGTTGAAACAAGTCTGAATTCAGCCCACTGTCCAGAACTGCTTGCTTATAAACATAGGCTCATGCTATTCCATGAACTTTTTACCTTATGTGAATCTTAAAGCGCGTGATTTAAAATTTATCTTACCGTGAAGACTTGTCTTGTGGGATATAATGCCGTGTAGTCTGTTTAACGCCAACCGACCTTTCGGAGGAACGTGTCGAATAAGCCAAGCAAGTAACTGGGAAGTAGTAGTGCTTGCAACCTACTTCATGGCTGGTTTCTTCTTTGGCTTGTTTTTGACCCTGAAGATGGAGGCGACATATTCCTCCGAAACGTCGGTTGACTGAACACGCTACGCGACGTTATATCGCAGAAGACAACTACAGAACCACTGCATTAGCTGTGTAGTGTCGAATGACATGACTGAGCAGTGAACTCAAACAATCATCACGGAAACAATCTCAGATTATGATGCATTTGAGGTTTTTGTAGCAGTCATCATGAGGAGTACTGTCTTTTGGGATATGGCACCGTCTAGTCCGGTATAAGTTCACGGACGCTTCGGAGTAACTTAATGCTTCCATCGTCAGGGCCGAAGAATAAGCAAAGCAAGGAGCTGGTAGAAAGCAGATCTCTGTTCGCCGCTTCTTGCTGGAGCATCCACCTCATACTCTTCGACCTTGTAGACGAATGCTTGCGTTCCTCCGAAACGTCGATGAACTGCAGGATACGCGGCGTCATATCCTAGAAGTTTGTGCTCTCTACTTACTGTGGTGCGTGTCTTCACCTGCTGTAGCCATTGATTCGCAAACGAGACTGCGACAATCGAGCCATCACAGCGTGACACTTGTATTTAGGTCTGCTCTATGTGGAATCCATTTGTCGTCTTGAACCACGTCGCTTTGCGCTAGTCATGCAGACACACAAACACAGACGAGTCTCCTCTGCATTAATAGGCTTGTGGTTCATCACTGTATATTAGGTTTGTGTCCCTTTAGCAGAGGATGTAAGCAGGTAAAGGTATCCCTGCGACAGGCCGTGGCCCATAGGGCTGTAAGACGTCGAGGCTCCCACACTCCAGACAATCGGCTCACAGATGGCGGTGAGGTCAGCCCTACGCGTCGGTTCCCCTTTACCCTCAGGAAGATTCCTGGTATTCACTTCTGTTTGAGGCTGAGTCGATCCTCAGGGCCATATTGCGGCTGGAAGGATTATGTCAATCGAAAATTGCATTGACCTCATCGGGAATCGAATTCGCGACCTTTCGGCTTTTAGCATGTACGTCAACCAACTACGCTACCGCGTGCCAAATTAACAGAATATGTACCTTATTTGAGTAATATTTAATAATTAATATCCTCCCTCATAGAAAGTACACCGCGGCTCAATTACGAAGATTAATTGGTTAATGCTGTATAGGGAAAATAATCTCTGTTGTCTGTGAAAGTTATGTGAATTCTGTGGTCAGAACTCTTGAGTATTGTAATGTTAAAGCCAGTGGCACACGTTGCCACAGTGCTGTCAATCCTGAATGTGTTATGATCGAACGCGCAGGTCTGTGGAAGCAGCCATTTCGTTCTGTGCACCTTCAAGCGTATAATACCGTTCGTAACACCATCCGCCTTACAGCAAAACTGTGACCTACTGGTTTGCGAGAGACCAGGGTTTGAAACTGTCACAGGCTCAGAAGCAGGCTATGTCAGGCGATTGGGTCAGACGAGAACTGCCCCACAACTAGTTTGGCCGCCATGTTCTCTGAGGGCGAATTCTGGAAGCAACAGCTGATGTGTGCGGCAGGAGCCGCGCTTGGTGACCGAGCGCTCTCTTTACATATATTATATCGGCTTGTAGAACGCACACGGGAACCGCCCGCGAGCACCCACAGCGAGGCTGCCCGTCACATCTCTGCACGCTGTGTTACAGTTCTCTCATTGTCTAGACTATTGCGTCGGATGGTAAGATGATTGGTGAGTGCACTAATTGGAATGGATTTGGAAGGAAGCGGTCTTTGATTAATCCATGTAATAATCCCGTCATTTGACCGCGGGAACTAAGGAGAATCACGAAAAGCTGTCAGGATAGCGAGTATTTCGGCAGAAGTTCGAATCGAATGACGTCCGAATACAAGTCTAGAGCGTTACCCCTACGCTAACCGGCTCGGTGACTTGGTTGGAGAGGGAAGAAGGACAAAGAGAAGAGAAATGAAATAAGTGGAAGTTGGGAAGAAAGCAAGGAAGAGCGACGCAAAGGAAGGAGGAAACGAGAGAAGAATAAAGTCGGTTGGAAAGTTAGGAAGATGGAAACAAGAAAAACAGACATACGAAAGCAAACAAGGAAAGATAGAAAGGAAGGAGGGGCGGGAAGAAGGAAGAAAAGACAAAGAGAAGCGGTTAGAGTAAAGGGAACTAAAGTGAAAGGAACTGATATGAAAACAAGGAATAAGGAAAGAAGTAATCGAGGAATGAAAGAGTGAAAAATAGAAAAGGGAACGATCGAATATAACATAGAAAAGAAGGCAAAACAAGGAGAGGAAACAGTGTAAGGAAGTAAACTAGACTGGAAATAATTATAGGTGTCATGTCCAGAAGCAGGGATGGCAAGAGAGGGAATAAAGAGAAATAAGACGAAAAGAAAACGAAAGAAGAACATGACTTGCTTTCTGGCACATCTGGTCTGTATTTATCTATACACTTGTTTGATGCGTACTTGGAGGTGTAGCTCCACGCATTCTGGAAAACCGCACTGGATGGAGATAAGCGGTCAGTTTCACAGTCCACCCACCTGGCATCCCTGAGATATTAGATTGGCCAGGGACGGTTTGGACGCTGTGGAGACAGAATGTATTGGTCGTGCGTCCCGCGTCCCGTCGCGCCTAGTCACTATGCTGATTAAGCTCTTCCTGCAAAGAACTGTCACTCGTGTATGAAGTATCCGGCTTTCAGATCTGTATGTAAATTTCCTCCATCTATCGGTCTGATGTAAATTTACGATTCATACCTTCGAAGCCTGATGACGGCTTTGAAATCTCACCCGGATCTCCACATGCTCATAAATGTTCGTGTTATTTACCATTGAAAATCCCAGAACGTTGAAGGCAAGTCAGGGACCATAAATACACATTTTTACGTTGACACGAACTCGACGTTTTCTTCATCAGGTGACACGTCTTCAGAGCTCACGTTAAAATGGGAATAGCGCCGAAATTTCGGGGCATGTTTACGGCTTTTGTGTCTCGCCCACATTGTGAGCCAGACTTGGACAGGAAGCAGATCTGCGACCCTGAAGATGGAGGTAGTGCGCTGCTCGTAATCTTTAGTCAACTTCTGCCGTGCTGTAGAGCGTCACATTCCACGAGGTAATACTGAGCATTGTTCATGTATAGTCACGTGATTTCCAGGATTCTTTCGAGCGAAAGGGGACAGCCATTCTGCTTAACAAACCAACTCCGTTCCTCTTTACCTTACCGTGTCGAGGCTGTTTTCTCGTTTTGTTCGTTTTACAGACTGTAGGACTCCTTGGACTAGTGATCAGTTCGTCACAAGGGCTCTGCCTAAACACAGGACAGCACAAACAGAATAAACACATACCAAACATACACGCCTTGTATGGGATTCGAACCCACGATCCCTGCTTCCTAGCGAGCGAAGGCAGTGCGTGACTTAGACCCCTCTGCTACCGTGACCGGTCAAACTTAAGCTGTTTAATATTAATTTTATTGTTTGCCCCTCAGAGTTCGAGAACATTCTTGAAATACTCCTAGTTCCTGTTGTTAATACGTAGTACCAGTAAGGATATTCGGAGCCGGGATAGCTCAATCGGTATAGCGACTGGCTGTACGACCGAGGGTCGGAGTTCAAGTCCCGGTAGGGTCAATGATTTTCTCTTCTCCACGTCGTCCAGACTGCCTGCCCACCCACCCCCCCTATCCAATGGCCGGGGCGTAAAGCTGACCGCTCACCTCCAATTAGTGCCGAGAACACCGGTTTCAGACGGAGGGAACTTTCAACACACCAGAGGTCTCTGTTGCTGCCGCATCTAATTCCTATCATTTCCTATGTGAGGGTCAGTCCAGGGTTAAGGAAGTTTTCACGGCAACCGTTATTCGGCTTTGCCGCCAAGAGATGATGGATTCTGGTAGGGTTCAGTGTCATTGCTAGCAACTTTGAAAATTATTCTTAGCAGAGGTCACCACGAGGGCTTGGATTACGTTGCCAGGGTTACAGCACAGTGTTGCGAAATACGCCTTACTCATGTCCGAACCTTTAAGTTCATTGCCAGATGAAGCGCGTAATTAACACGAGTTTCGTCGCATAGCGGTGACGTAGGGCGCCAACATTATTTTTGCAAGGGGAAACATGACAAGAGGATTTGAGGTTATGTCACCGTGTAGTCCGTTGAAAGGTAATGGACGTTTCGGAGAACATGTCACCTCCATCGTCAGGTTAGAAGAATAAGTCAAGTCAGAAACCAGCTCTGCTTGCCACCTGCTTTGACGCCGGTTTCTTGCATGGCTTATTCGACGCTCAAGATGGAGGCACCATGTTCCTCGGAAACGTCCGTTACCTTTCAGCAGTACACGGTGTTGTATCCTAGAAGTTAGAACTGTTCATTACCACCGATATGAGAGCCTCATATCCTGCATATGTTCATTTTGTTCACTAACTACAAAGAACACGTGGGAGTTGCAACTACATGAACTATGTATGCAGAACATGGCGACAGGACTACTGTTGCTTCCCCTACCGCGCATGCCCAGTTTTCTGTACTCACACCTTGTTCTTATTACATTCCTCACATCCGGTTATGAGGGTCCCCACAAGGTTCAGTTTCCTCTTGAATAATATTTCAGTTAATTCAGCTGCCACAGGTATGCGGAGCAGTTCCGGGATATTTCATATCAAGGTCGATACTTCGGTTATCGATAATCGTGTGGCAGGTTTATAATGTTCGAGGAATAAATATGACGGTTGGATTTTAGGTTCCCAGAGCGTTGGATATGAAAATATTATATTTTGGGATGTAACGCCATGTAGTCTGGTTAATGTTCACCCATATTCCCCGGAAAATGTCTAACTTCAACTGGACTGCACGGTTTCACATCCCAAAACTAGTTCTTATGTAACTGGGCTCGTTGAGCAAAAGTAAAGCTATCTCTGTAACAGGCCGTGGAGGCCCGTAGGGTTGTGAGACTTCGAGGTTCCCACATTTTCTAGACAGTCGGCTCGCAGATGGCGGTAAGGTTGTCAGCCTTACGCGCCGGCCGCCCTTTAACCCCAAGAATATTCCTGCTACTCATTTCTGTTAGAGGCGTCGACCCCAGGGCCATAGTGCTGCTGGAAGAATTAGGGGCACGTTGAGTAAGGTAGCATAAAATGGAACTTGCGTAATTTTGTAGTTAACGTTTAAAGCGCTATATGTATTCATCTTTTCACCATGATGAGACATAAGAGTTCCAAAGAAGAATGAAAAGGAACACGAGGATATACAGGGTGTCCCAGGAGAAAGGTCAGTATCCTGTGAGGTTATAGTATCGGTCATTCTAAGCAAAAAAGTGTACATGTACATTTGTCCTATTCCGAACGGTTTCCGAGACAGAGCTATTTCACTGTACAGTACACTGTATACACTGCACAGACGACCAACACGCCATGTCCTAACACAAGTTGCGAAGTGCACTGATGTTGACGGTGGAATTTTCGAAAATGTATTATTCTAGGCAAGCTGTACTGTACATAGGGGTTTAAAAAATATGAAGACCCGAACCCCAAAATGTATACACACCGTTTGTTTTTGACCTGCCATGCGATAAGGTGGCTCAGGCATTCATATGACTACGGAGAATATCACACTGCAGACCGTACATTTCATTTCGGTTTAACTTTCTGGTTGTGTCTATGGATAACCTCTGTTAAAGTGTGTGTACATATAAAGAGGGGCCTAAAAACATATTCTTAAATAATTTCTTGCTCTATCTACGGTTCGACTTTGACAATTCCCGTAAATAACTTATATTAGAGTGCGTTGTAGAGGTTATGTACGAACATTTTCAAACTTGAACTGAAGATAAACCAGTAAATTATATAAGCATTTATTTTGTACATTGAAGTATGTTTTTTTCTGGGCCCCACTGTATGTGTAGGGCTTTGATGGCAACAACGCCTGTGTGAACAATGCAGCTGTTGCCTGGATACGCCTGCGATCGCACCTGTACGTACCTTCTGTACTTCAGATGGAAAGGTTCATAAAAGAAACAACGATTTCGTACCTTTCATTCGGTTTGAAAGGAAATCGTTGAGGATATGGATGGCTTGTGCCCAATCAAATGGAAGAACCATCTTAACTGTACTGAAAACCACTGAGTTTTGTGTCGATATAGAAGTCAGTCCAGTAAAAAGAAAATGGGATTATTATTGCAACTGCAATTTCATATAAGCTGAGGACCAAATCAGGAGTCTGGCCCCATATTTGGCAGGGTCATAGAGGTTATTGGGCTGTAGAAGCTTTTCGGAGGGTTTGTGGACTGAGTGCACGTAGCAGATCTGGCGGAAGACCTCTCACCTCTAGTCTGGAGGTAGCTCAGGTACGCCGTACCCGAGGTGTCTCCGTGCACCTACTCACTCACCGACGTAGCCGCCCTCTTCACAGAAATCGCTGCTGTGTAACAGGATATTGGGCTGTAGAGGCTTTACGGAGTGTCTGGGTGGAATGCATGTAACCAGAACCTGGAGATAGCCCCTAGAAAACCGAATTTCAGTAAAACAGTAAAGTTGTCCCCCTTCATAACTAAACACCACGCCATGAAGACGGGGAAGTGGAGGTATTTAAAAAAAGTAAAGCTATCCCTGTACCAGGCCGTGAAGGCCCATAGGATTGTGAGACGTTGAGGGTCCCACACTATCTAGGCAGTCGGCTCACAGATGGCGGTGAGGTCAGCCGTACGCGCCTGCCGCCCTTTACCCCCAGGAAGATTCCTGGTACTCGTTTCTGCTCGAGGCTGAGTCGACCTCAGGGCCATAGTGCGGTTAGAAGGATTAAGTCAAATGAAAAACCCAATACTATCGGGGAACCGAACCCGCGACCTTACGGCTTGTAGCATAGTGGCTCAAACTACCGCATGCTCACGAAGCGGAGGTATATATGTATGTATGGACCTTGGCACAAAATGGAGATAAATTGTCGGCTTCACGGCCCGACCGCTTTAACCCGCGAAAAATAGCTTCCGGTACTCAATGATTAGGAGACTTAGCGTGCTCCAGAGACGGTCTGGACACCTTGACGAAGCGAAAAATCTCCTTCCCATGCCGGGAATCGAACCCAGATTTATCGTTTGCTCTCGTAACCTTCGTGAAGTAAAAAGAAAAGAGTTGTCCCTATGATTAAATGAACACCACTTAATGAGGACTCATGGGGGAGTGGCGGTATAGCTCCACCGTTCTTAACCTCGTCACAAGATGGATGTGAATGGTCAATTTCACGCCTCTGCCACTACCCCTGGTACCCAATGGGGCCCCAAAGCAGGTCTGGACGCTGTTAAGCAGAAAGAGGACTTTGTTGTTGCCGACCTTTCTGTTTGCCAGTCCACAGCTTTACTCACTATACTGACTGAGCTGCAGTGGCACTAAACGACAGAAGAATCGAATGGTGTGGGGCGGCAGCTGTTAGGGGGGTGGGTCTGCGCCGACCCGCATTCCGGCAGGGTCCCGCGCGCATTGTTCGCAACATTACGTCACCTAGCTCTGGCCTACCGAACTGTAACGGCCCGCGTTATGATTTCAACTAGGTTGTTATTACGTTCCTGAAGCCGGGGTGAAAGGCATAGGATTCGGCCGCAACTTTACACTTTCTCTCACTGCACTGTAATTTGCTGTATAAACGTGTCTTACCTGTAGGGGAGTTTGCTTGCTCCTGGAGTTCCTTTCCTTCCGTGTTCGCCCCTCCCCATGTAGCTCGCTCTGGAAGGAGCAGGTTGACGTAGCGGTAACACACTAGACTTGCATTCGGATGGTGCTTGGTTTGAATCTCGGCTAGGATTTCGGCTGTCTTGATTGAGATTTTTCGTGATTTTTCTCAGTCCTTCCAGGGAAATTGCCGGAAGAGTACAACTTTTAAATAAGCAGGATTTTAACACAAATTTATAAATAAAATACGGCGTTTAATCATTTCTTATTCACCGCATGTTTCGACCGTCTCGTGGTCATCAAGTGAACACATACACATTAATGCAAGACAGGAATATTATCCGTGGTATAAAGGTAAAAAGCTACTGTAACAGGCCGTGGAGGCCCAAAAGGTTGTGAGACGTTGAGGCTCCCACATTTTCTAGACAGATCAGATGACAGTAAGGTTGTCAGCCTTAGGCGCCGGCCGCCTTTAACCCCCAAGAAGATTCCTTGTACTCATTTCTGTTAGAAGCCGAGTCGACCCCAGCGCCATAGTGCGGCCGGAAGAATTGTCAATTGAAAAATGCAATGTCTTCATCGGGAACCGAACCCGCGACCTTCGGGCATGTAGCATAGTGCCTCAACCTGTGGTGTGTGTGAAATAGGATGAAAGATGTCGGATCTGAGGGTCTCACAGCGGTGATTATGAGGGGTTCTGTTTCCTGGGATGTAACGTAGTGGTTGACTTTAACGGACTACACGGCGGTATATCCCAGGAGATGGGATGGTGGGACTTGTAGCTGGAATGCTGGCTAGAAGTCAGTTTGCATCCGGAAGGTCCTGCGACCGGCCAACTCGAACAAGGTTTTCCGTGGTTTTCCTCGGTCCTAGAGCAAATGCTGAGTTGGTACCCAAATTCCACGTTGCACTGCATGCCTCACATGCAGGCCTCCCATTGGTAACATCAAAATTTCGCCCTAATATAGCCCTCCCAACGTTAGCAACAAAATTTTACTCTAATGCACCCCTTCCAGCGTCATAAAAATATGTAATATATATAAAAAATCGATTATGTGCTCAATCCATACCAGAAGGACAAGCGGGCACTGCCTGGGAACCTTCAAAATCGGAGATATAGTTTCTTCCCCCCCCCCAATGTAGTGTGTCCACTACCACCACTGCTTCCTCAACGTGTAATAATAATTTATGTGGGACTTGTAAATACAAAGTTAAGTTCTATACATATATCTGAGGCCCCGCGGTTTGTAGCCTGCAGCAAGGTACGTAGTGCAACACGGGAACTACAGATGTAGAATTCTACTTTGATTCTTCCTATATCATAGTTATAATTATGCATCACATATGTTAATAAGAAAGACAGTCTACACAGTAGACACTACTGTATCAACATTTGTTTTTATTAGCTGTTGGTGGTATCGCTGAATGTTTCGAGCCTTTTCTTGAGTCATCTTGAGGCGTACAAGAATGTTGGTTCTAGTTCCTGAATTGCGTCGTTGGTCAATATGAATTCATATTGTGTTTGTATGAATGTTTATTCTAACAAATACACTTAAATGTTCAAATATGGTTAAAATCGACATTAAAAAGATAAAAATTAAAATTAGAATTAAAATAACGATTAAGGTATTACTAACTTATAAGTCTCAAGGCCGCGCCATAGCTCAAGCGGTTAGTCGCTGACTTCCCACCAGGGCGTCCCGGGTTCGATCCCAGGTCTGGTCAAATTGGATTTATGGTGGACAAAGTGGCGCTGGGGCAGGTTTTCTCCGAGTACTTCGGTTTCCCCTGCCAATCTTCATTCCACCAATTGCTCCACAATCACCCTCACCTATCATCTGGGGCTGGTACAGTAGGCCAGAAGTGGCCGCAGTACAAGGGACTTAAGCATGGGTTTCCTCGGGTAGCGGTACCGTAATCAAGCGGCCGTAATATGACGGTGAATGACGTCACTAAAACGTTGCCATGGAAACAAAGGAACATGGTTTCCTAGAAAGCGTTGGTGGTCCTGGTGAAAACAGGTCCTCTGCTGCAGTATCAATTGTTGCGTGCACAGCCATTGGCGCGGACCGCGCAGAAAACACCACTTTCCTGCCGGTAGGGCGCGTGTAAGGAATCTAATACCTAGTAACGGGCAGTGTTTACAGAATCATTGCTTAGCAACGGGTCTACTTGCTGCAGTATGTTTAAACCGTAGATCGTACGTAGTAGTTTTTGGAAGGCAACTATGTCATACCCGTATGGAGGCGGGGTCCAGTACCTCCACTGTGATCCTGCGTGTCGTGGGAGGCGGCGAAAAGGGAAGTGTCAAATCTGAGGTAGTAAAATATTGTCGTGAGTCCCTAGGGACTCAGACCCGAGAAAGACTGCGCTGGCAAGGACCAGCAGAATATACAAAAGACAGACCAGTCCTCTCGTTAGAGAGGGCGCCCCACAAAAGAAAACATTAACTGTCAGACAGTAATAAATATCTGGTTATGGGGCTCGACACCACGACTTACCGACTGACTGACAGTCGCAGTGTGACTTTGATTTTGAATAATTTTTGTCTTGCATTAATGTGTATACGTGTTTCGCCTGATGATGACCGCGAGATGGTCTGAACATGTAATGAATAAGATATAATTGAACATAGTAATTAGTCATAATTCATTGTTAAGACTGCTTGTTTACAACTTGTAATGGAAAGTAAACTAGATGCAAACATACGGAGTCCGAAATCACACGTCGATTAGGCCACAGCACCCCCACCCCTTAATATCCTATCTAGTTCATTACTCATGATCAGGGCCCGGATTTTGATGACACGTCAGCTTTTTTTCCTTCTATCCTATGTGATCCTCTTAAATATATAAATCTCGGATATGAGCTGCTGGTTACAGAAATGTAAATTTTATAGGTAATTTTCTGTCATCTTTTGACATTTTTAGGTTTAAGGTCATTTTTTCATTTTTGGGGTAATTTTTTGGTAAATTTTTGGACTTTTAAGGGTATTTCTTGTCATTTTTAGCCATTTTAGGAAATTTTTCTTCATATGTTTTCTGAAATGTGAATAACATGGAAGCGAAGTGTTCTTTCTTTTCTCCTTTAGGTCATTTCTCTGGATTTTTTCGGTAATTTTTTAAATATTTTCAGGTCATCAAAATCCGGGCCCTGCTCATCATCTGCCCGACGGTTTGTAATGGAAGCGCCCTAAAATAACGCATAAAAGCAAGCGCCCATCTGTACCAGTTGGCATTGCAAAGTTAGCATTCCTTTTTGTGTATTGTGCAAGCGACATAACATCGATACAACTCACGTGCCCATTATTGCCTTAACAAGATGTAAGGGGGTCCTTGAATTGGCGCCATATTGCCGTTGTACCGAGAGTTATTTCCTTTTCTTGTGAATATTTGTTTATTTTGTCGAGTGTGTTGTGACTAAGGAATTGTTCGGCGCAAGCGAAGCTGCAGTGTTGAGAGAAATGCTTTAGTCACCGTGCCGTAAGACCCGCTCACCTTCAGTGGGCACTCGGTCACGTGGTCTTACGTCGTCCGATACACGGCTGAAGCCCGAGTTATGCAGACGGAATGTAATTTATATTCTGTTGATGTTTCAATGATGACAAACTTGAAAACTTATTCTGCCCTTTAGAAATAACTACAATAAAAGAAACGTAAATAATACTTGAATATCGGAACAAGAAACCAGCAACACGAATAACGCCCTTAAGTGTAAACCTGTCCAATTTGGTTTTAACAGTTCTTCGTATGCAGCGTCATAATGAAGCCATAAAAGTCACTGCAGAAAACACACCTCCCTTCGTGATGAATTTAGTGCGTCGTGCTACAAAGCAAGATTTACGGAATATGGTATGAAAATTGCCATCTTCTGGGATATAGCGCCTTGTGGTCCGTATAAGTGCCTCCGAAACGTCGGCTCATATACGGATCACCTGCGCTGTATCCCAGAAGATGGCAGTTTTCATAACTACCGCTGTGAGAATCTGAACTACAACATTCTGTATGTTTTATTTTCCACTGCATGTTTCGACCCTGATGACTAGGTCATTTTCAGGTGGTACAATACTTAAAAACATCAGTTTATTGAATTGACATGTTTCTTTATGTTGAATTTGGACCCTTGTTCGTATATTCACATTAGGATGTGTTGTAATTTCGGCTAGTTATCTGTTAATTAGTAAAATATAATATCTATCTTTATTCCTGTTGCGCAACCCTGAAACGCTTCGTTTCACTTCGGTTTCTTAATCTTAGACAGACTCCTTGGACGGGGATGCATATACGGGCGCATTTTATGCGAATTTGAAATAGTGCGATAAAATAAAAATATTATTAAAGTCTCTCGTTATGGGCAAAGTTTGAAGTGATGCGAATCCCAAAAAATTCGGCAAGAATTGCGTTTCAAAACTTGCCTGGAATTATGCGATGTCTCGAGGAATGCATCCACGTGTAACGGCGTATTTCGCGTGTTCACGGCATCATAAGTATTTCCGTGTGTAATAAATACAACAGGATGGATGTAGGCGCAAGAGAGGGTAGCTTATGTTACGAAATTTGGTAGGTCAAGGAATCTTGAAACTTTCTCCAGCCCACACTGGCGATGCTACTTCATGAGTTAACATTTTGAATCAATATTTGAATTAATCAAAATAATATTTCGAAACTCAGGTCCCACTTTAAAGAGAACACAGCGTCTCCACCATATAGTCTGGTAGACGTATGTCGATGATTCGAAGGAATTTGCTGCCACTGTTTTCAGGGTAGGTAAGAGAAGTTGGTGTAAGTATGAAGATGGAGGGATTACGTTACTCCGAAACTTCCGTAGATTTACGTATATCACACTACAGGGTGTAACATCTCAGAAGATGTAGACGTAGTACCCCACTGTGAATGGACGAGCGGGAAATGTAAGTCGCGTATAATGGACACAAGATAGGCATGCAGAATTTTGATGCGAAAATATCGTACGGAATATGACGCTGTGTAGTCTGGTAGGAGTTTGATAAAGTTTCAGAGGGACATTCTGCTCCCCAATCTTCACATTTCCACCCCCTTTTTACTTACTTTTAAAAAAGGGTGGAAACTTTTCTTGTGAAATGTTGGTATCTGTCTGCCGGGATACATGGAAAGCAACACACGGTCGCCTCCGAGGGTTCCTCTAACCACACTTCCCCTTATTCCTTTCCTCCCTCAGCTGAGCAGCCACTTGGTAGAACTTATGAGAGATGGATGTTAGGAAAATGTTTCGGTGTTTGATGTGCTGAACGCTCAAGCACTCTTACCCGTCAGACGTCCTACTCCTGCGTCTCTTGTGTGACTGATCCGTATCTCATATCTGGAAACTTTATTCCGTAGAGACCTTTGCGTATTCCAGAAGCCCCAGGTTTGATGCTCAACCCTGATCAATTTATTATAACAGTTTTCTTAGTTCCCCCTGGCAAATGCTGGAATAGTGCATGGCCGTGACCGGAACCTTTCACATCGTTTACAACTCGTCGTTCCATATCGTTAAGTGTTGTGAAATGAACCAGAGAAACAATAGGAAGTGATGTTACAACATGAACCGTCGTCAACCTTGTCTGCACATGCGCAGTCTTGCTAAGATAGATCAGGTTACGTTAAAAAACCGAAGGTTATCCACAAGCTGTAGGTATTCGTAACAGTCCATTATTAGATTTGTTGTTGCAAGAAAGGACAAAAAAGAAGAGAAAGCCAGAACTTGTTTTATCCGATGAAAAGACAACTAACTGAACAATGACAACGGCATCTAGATACGTACACAGTAACCGTTTAGTGCCCCGGGCACTAAGTAGTTGTTCATTACGCCTGTAGCCTGCGCTAGTGTGTAACACTCAAATAATCCGAAGTTCGGCCAATTTGGTGGCCTTGCAAACGCCAATAAGAAACGTTGCATGCACGAATGAAATTGGATCGGGGGAGATTTTATCGGAAACCCTGTTACCGCCCCTGGGTGGGGTACTGTCTGGTTGCTTCACCTTTGCAGTCGGAGCCTGTGGTTTGCAGATCTTCAAGAACTGTGCGGCACACACAAGGTTTCTTCGAAACGGTTCGGATACATTCCTTCGAGACTACACGGCGTCAACCAGCGTTTCGGAGGAATCTGTTTCCTTCATATTTCGCCTTGAAGATGAAGGAAGAAGGTTGTTGCAAAACTTCCGTACACTTCCTATCAGGGTACACGGCGTCATGTCCCAGAAGATAAAACTCGTCATAGTTAGCGCCGTGATAAGCTCAAATTCTCATTTAATGTCGCTTACTCTGAGGAATGTCTCGTAACCAAGTATGGATATGTCACAGCGAGTTAATGCACTTAGCATTAAACAGGTCACTGTTTCGTATCGTTCCATTGTTTTGTGGCGTGTTCGCCATGGGAGGTAGTCACAACGCCAAGCCTGGAGCGAGTTGTTCCTTCACGTGTCTCATACCTCGGCCTCCCACCCGCTGTGTCAGTTTGCTCAGATATTCTCATGCATTTCGTTATTAGCGCTGCCGCCAGTGAGAATAGCAAACATGGCCACCATATTGGTTTCTCCCGTTGACTTTTTACGAGGGTGTGTATGAAGTATGCCATAGTAATGTTTACTTGCATCCATCTTCACACTTTGCAGCTGCGTCAGATTCTGGGTTTCTCGCGGCGAATATTAAGATGGCGGCCCTTTGGGATGTGACGTCGAATAGTTTGGTAAACATGTACGACCATGTACTGTCTTTTTTAATGTATGTCTCTTCTGTGAATAATATATTTTGATGTGAATTTGTGAAGTGTAGTATTATACTACATAGACGGTTTACGATTGACTGTGCGTGTTATTCGTGGGAGGTGGTGTTGGAAGTGGGCCCCGATGTATCGTTCTATAACGAGTAGCACTGGAAAAGAATACAGGAGAAAGCAGGGGAAGTTAATTATACAAAAGCTTCTGTAATACTCATATATAATGAGCGTTTCCATTGATTTCTCAGAGTATGTTTATTTATAGTTTGTTTTACTTTCTTGAGGTGAGGTGGGGTGAGATTTGAGTCCACTTGGTACGTCGGCCACTACTGGGCTTTTGTAGCAGCCCCAGATGATAGATGCTGTTGAATATGAAGCAGTTGGAATGAGAATTGGCAGGGGAAACCGAAGTACTCTGAAAACACCTGCCACAACGCCACATAGTCCATCACAAATTCCACGTGACTAGACGTGGGCTGGAACCCAAGCCGCCGCGGTGGGAAGCCGGAGACTAACAGCCTGAGCTATGGCACGGCCTATCAAACTATATTACCTTAATCAATACCAAAAATGTTCATTGCTTTCAAATATGGCAGCAGTTTGTTAACCGTAAGCTTGCAGGCAAAGATTCTGGCTTCCCCAGCCTCTTTTCCATTGGATGTCTATAGCAGCTTTCCCCGGGGCTGACGCGGACGGGTCGTAAAGCCGATGACCGACGTCCAACTAAGGCAGAAATTAATACGTGGAGCTATACCTCCACTCCCGCAGTCGTCTTAATATAGCACGGCGCGTAGTTAAACACAAGGACAACTTGTTCTTGGTTATAGTTGTGATTGTTATAATTATAAAGGTAAGGTTGTCTTCGTGCTTAACTAATTAAACACTACGCCATAAAGACGTATCCTGCAATGGATGTATAGATCCACGATTTCTTGACATCGGCACTAGTTGGAGGTGAACGGTCAGCTTTACGCCCCGGCCGGTTTACCCCGGGGAAAGAACCCCCGGTACACATTGGATAGGAGGCTGGGTGGGCCCCAGATCCAGTCTGAACGACGTGGAGAGAAGATTCTTGCCCCGACTGGGGCTGAAATTCCGACTCCTCGGTCAGCCAGCCCGTAGTCGGTCGCTATACGACTTATTATTATTATTATTATTATTATTATTATTATTCGTTCGCAGGGGGAAGTACGCAGCTGTTCGCCGTTGCAAACACCGATCCAGCGGGCAACAGTTCGCAGCCAAGTTTTTGCGCAAGCGCCGTCGATCGGCGGACCTGCGGCCCGAGATCCTGCACGAGGTGGCTGTCCTTGACGCCTGCGCCTCGTCATCCCGCATCGTACGCCTGCACCAGGTGTTCGAGTCTGCGCATGAGATGATCCTACTGCTCGAGCTGTAAGTTGATCGAATGTTGGACGCATGTGAAACCCAGCTTGGAACTGTTTGTAAGGTAGTTCGGGTCTCGAACCCGGTAAAAGTTTCCAGTTTGTGATCGAGTGTGCGCATGGGACTTTGCGCTGCTCCAGCAAGTGTTAATATTCGCGGTAAAATCGGCATGGAATTATCTGGGGGTTTTGTACCCTATTTCGGGCCGCTAAATCACTGAAAGTCGTTAATTTCAGTTCTTTTACGTTCATTCAAGTCATGTTTTATTCCTTCTATATGTTCTTTCCAATTATTCATTTATCAGCCTACACTTCGGCAAAAAAAAAAGAAGCAACAAAACCGACTGTTTGTTTCTCCTCGTTTACAGCGCCTCTGGAGGCGAGCTGCAGATGCTACTGGATAAAGATGAAGTGCCTGAGGAGAGACAAGTGAAGAGGCTGATGCATCAAATCCTGGATGGTCTCGTATACCTCCACTCAATCAACGTGGCACACCTGGACATTAAGGTAAGACACTTCCTCAACCTTTTGGCGCCGTGGACCAATTGGATTGGTTCCTGTGTACTGGCATTGAAACTGCCGTAGACAGAGAGGTTAGCTGTCCCAGTCACTTTTTCGCTTAGTGGGGGGTGGAGTCCAACTGGGTCCACTCGGCACGGCGGCCACTGATTGGCCTATTGTAGCCTGCCTCAGGTGATGATGTTGATGGAGACTTTTCTGGAATGAAGATTGGTAGGGAAACCGAAGTACTCGGAGAAAACCGACCCCAGCGTCACTTTGTCCTCCACAAATCCCACTTAACCAGACCCGGGATCGAACCCAGGCCGCCGCTGTGGGAAGCCAGCGACTAACCGCTTGAGCTATGGCGCGGCCACGGCCTAGTGACTTCGTACAGCATTCCTGTCGGTAGATGGTATCCAGTGTGGTGAATCAGTCTTTTAAGGGAAGGAACAAGCTTTCAACGTTTGTATACCTCTGGTCTCTGGAAAATAATCTGGAAAAATCTGAGAGAGTATTGCGGGGTTTTAATGTAATGTAATTTACCCTATAGCTAAGTCGGTATAGCTATGGGCCGGTCGCCCAAGGTTCGATTTCCGACAGGGGTAAGTTTCTTCTTTTCACCACAGCGTCCACACCGGCTGGGGACCCGACCGGACCTCCCCTCCAATCAGTACCGGGGGCTCTTTCCCCGGTGGTAAAGCGGCAGGGGCTTTTAGCTGGCCACTCACTCTCATCTAGTGCCGAGGTCAAGAATGGTGGAGCTATACTTGCACTCCCCCATACGTCTTCATTGTGTGGTGTGTTATTTATTAAGCATTGTGACAACCCTACTTTTTGCTCAAGTAGTCATGGTATTTCTAGCATGTGGTTGTGTGATGGGGCTTGGCTGATAGTGGGTTAGAAGTGACATGACCTTCTTTTGGTTTTTAAAAGACGCAAGCCAGCTATTTCTATTTAAGGAAATACTCGTTGCTTGCTCTGAGAATCGTCAAAAAACACACGAATACATTGAAGGTACAAACTGCAGTTTAAACGCTGAAGTTGGGGGCATGTACTGTTACCACAGTGCTTTAGATGGACAAAGAAGTTGGAAAATCCTGGAGGGCCTATTTGCAGTAATCATTGCTGGACTGCGCAGCACTATCATCGGCCCTGAAATATAATGACAGTAATTGACATTCTGATAAGTGGAATAAGTGTACAAAAACATGGACAGTAAGTTTTGAAACTACTCTTTGCAGCGTGCAGAGAGTGAAGCAATGCTTATAAGGAGCCGATTTTTTAAAGAGAGACATTCGGAAGGAGGTATGATGTCATTAGTCTTATATGCACGAAGGTCGCTTGCAGGATTTGGAGGGGCATAATTAGGGCCGTTCCACGAAATGTGTGCGCAAAATCTTGAGTGTTTGTTTACTGGCATAAAGCTGTTTGAAATTTGAACAGAAAGTTACTGGTAACAGTTGTGCCTGTGCGTAATGAATTCAGCACTACACCATGAAGACGTGTGGGGGAGTGGAGGTATAGCCCCATTGTTCTTGACTTTTTGCACTAAATGTAGTTGAGTTGTCAGCTTCATGCCTCCAGATGCTTTGAACCCAGGGTAGGAGCCCGTGGTACCCACTTGATAGGAGGCTGGTTTACTCCCCAGACTTTGTCTGGACGCTGTGGAGCAGAGAAAAATGTCTTGTCTTTGCCGGGAATCAAACCCAGGCCATCCAGCCCATATCCTGTCACTATACTGACTGAGCTATCTAGTTGGATACACACCTTGTCAAGTATATCTAACCAGAGTAACTTGAACGTTTCTGGAAGGGCACTGTGTTGTGGGGCATAACGCCATAAAGCCATTGACTCACTCACTTTGTACAAATATTCATTACGTAGAATACCAGTGCAAGTGCAGTGCAGTGAAGTGACCGACCGACCACTATCTGTATGCACGTCTATGGTCACACTGAAGGACAGAAGAGGATGATGATGATTATAATAATAAGTGATGTGTGTGGGGTAGTTGACCCCAACCACAAGAGGCGTGAGAATTTAAATGCTGCATAATAACCTTCCTCGTCCCCATGCCCTGAGTCCAAATAACAAACATAACATTCCCTATCGGTACAAGCCAAGCCCATGTTGGGCAACAATTAGAGCTTCAGTAATAGTTTGGGATGCGTGCAGCAATGGCTCAAGTCTTACTTGCTTGTTAAGGCAAGGGCAGTGGGATTTGTATATTCTGTACTGAGGTTACAAGAAAAGTACAGACAAGCAGGTTGGTCTAGAGGTAATGCTGTGGACTGACAATTTTTAGCATAATATTTCTCTGTAACAGAAATGAGTACTAGGAATGTTCCTGGGGGTAAAGGGTGGCCGGTGCATTAGGCTGGCAGCCTCACCTTCATCTGTGAGCCGATTTTATAGAGAATGTGGGAACCTCGACGTTTGACAAGCCTATGAGCCTTCACGGCCCGTTACATGGATAGCTTTACCTTACCTTTTGGCCGACGATTGTCACAGACCACTAGAAAACCGTTGAAAACCAAGTTCTACCCATTTACAGTACAGTGGTCATGAAGTTCGCGTTCATCAGGGTCGTGACTCTGTTTTGTATCGTAGTTTGGACCCTGAAGATAAAGGCAGCACGTTCCTCCAAGAGATAGATAACTTTGTAGAAGACTACATGGTGTCAGAACCCGTAATCTTAACAGCCAATGCCGTGAAAACCTGAGAATTTGTAACAGTTTTAAGTGTATGCACGTTATGCATTCACAGGAGTCAGTCGGTATAACGACAGGCTACGGGCTGGACGGCCCGGGTTCGATTCTGAGAATTTGTAACAGTTTTAAGTGTATGCACCTTATGCATTCACAGGAGTCAGTCGGTATAACGACAGGCTACGGGCTGGACGGCCCGGGTTCGATTCCCTGCAGTGCAAGATCAACTGTGGGGTCCACCCAGCCTCGTGTCCAATGGGTACCGGGGGTAAAGCGATACTGGCCTCGTGGGTAAGGTGGCAGTGGTGCGTGAAAGTTGACCACTCACTCCTGTGTAGTGCCAAGGTCAAGAAAGATGGAGCTATACCTCCACTCCCCATATGTCTTGCAGGCATAGTGCTTGAACGGTTAAGCATGGGGATGCTTTTTTACCTTCTGCTTCAACAGTAGACTATAAAACATATTTCGTTGTTTTGTGCCATTCCCATGATAAAAAGCTATTGTTTTGATCCTAAGCTTTCATGGCAGCTGAAAGTAATAAAAGTTAAACCTTACCTTTTTACCATCTGCCATGGCTGATTGCCCAAGAACATTGTATTAACAGCTGCTTCCATAAGTAGCATTGACCAATTTGCCTTTGTAACAGAACTGCAGTGTCTTCTGTGAGACAGAACTTACAAATTTCGAATTCTAAATGTTATTTAGTTGAATTCCATGCTTCATGAGGCAAAAATGGAAGTAAAAGAGTTTCTGTATTATCGGACCTTTACCATTTTGTAATTAAAAGGCTATTTTCTTGTAACATTCAGAGGAGACTTACACTTAATCCGCTTATGCACGCAACCCCAGTCTGAATTGAATGTTACAAGAGTGCCTTCAGTACAGGCCCAGGCATGAAGTTGCTAACCCATTAGTTCTTTAGATTGTTACATCGGATTTATAAGTTGGAACATCTGTTGTTGATAAGTTGGCCAAGACCTGAAAAATGGGTTAGTATGAGAAGTGGTATGTATATTGGTGATTTCACTCTGCACAGTTGTTGGCGGCGATGACCTGACAAACAAACGAACAAAGAAAGAAACGTTAACTAACCCATGAATGAAGAGCCGTGCCATAGCTCAAGTGGTTAGTCCCTGGCTTTTCACCGCGGCGGCCCGGGATCGTTCCCGGGGTCTGGTCAAGTGGGATTTGTGGTGGACAAATTGGTGCTGGGGCAGGTTTTTTCTGAGTACTTCGGTTTACCCTGGCAATCTTCATTCCAGCAATTGCTCCACAATCACCCTCACCTATCATCTGTGGCTGGTACAGTAGGCCACAAATGTCCGCAGTACAAGGGACTTAGTCCTGCCCCACTAGCAATAAAAAATACCGTGAATGAATGAATTCATTAATTGCATAGAACAGTTCTATGTAAGAAGGTGACATTCGCTCATTTAGTGGACATATTGCCAGCACTTTATTGGATCCAGAGGTTCATTACCATTTTACAGGGGCCCATGACTAACCTTATCCTGAGCCAGATGAACCCAGAGCACTGTCCTATTATTTTTAGTTGCATTTAATGTTGTATTTCCATATCTGCCTAAGGCTTCCACACAGTCTCTTTGCTTCCAATTTTAGTTAAATACTGTGAGGATTGAAAACAGTCCTCATTTCCCATATGAGATTTGAGATTCTTATGGAAGTCAGTATTGATGGGATGTAATTTACTGAGGTAGGAGACAACATGTTGAAGGAAACCTTGGTTGCTTGATTATGGAGACAGTAGGTCCCTGTGAAATATTAGTACTCCCAAACTACATAGTGTCAGCAGCCTTCAAGACTAATATTAATCCTCATATCTCATTTTGTAGATTTTATTTAGTTCCATTATCAAACTGAGAAATGAAGCAGACTTGCCAGTGCTGTATGTGATCTAATTTTGTTTTAAACATGTTTGTTACCAGACATGATATTTCATTGTATACATTCATAAGTAAAGTAGGTTTAAAATTTGAAGTTTTCATAACATTCAAATGTGATGAGGTCTTCCTAGAAAGTCAGCTGCCTCAGTACACCCATATGTATTTGTGGTTTCTTTTATCTTATTTTCAATATCTCAGATTGCTTAGCATTGAAGAATATGACTTTTGATGAATTATACATTGGAAAAGATTGGTATTTATCTGGAGGTACCAGGGGTAATAACACCTAACCTCAGTATGTCCATCCAGTGTCCCACCAAAAATGAACACCTCAGAAATTCAGTTCTGGAGTATTACTGCTGTCAGGTCATTCAGCACATCCACATATCCATGACTGATTGTCAGATAAAGAGACCTTGGAAACTGTGTTGTTACCATAAATATTTGTTCCCTCACTGCCCAGTTTTATCATTTTTCTAAAGAAAACATCATCTTTTTATGATGACCCCAAATTTTGTGGGGAGAGTGATGTTGACCCTGAAGCAATTCCACCCTTTGTAAACATCACTGACATTCATTGAAAAAAATTTGGAGAAATTTTATGAATAGGAGATAAAACTGTGGTTTTCCTAACCAAGTTTAAGAAAAGTGAATTGTATTTGAAAACATAACAGTAAATAAAGCATACTTAAGTGAATAAGTATGCTTGCTATAACAACCAAAAGAATGAATAGGTTAAATTACAAAAAATATATCATTAAATTTATTGTAAGAGTTGTGAGTTTCTGAATAAGGAAACTAAACAGAAGAGATTTACAAGAACCCAGAAGCAGCAGGGATTAAGATCTGTGTTTGAATTAACCATTAACATATTGAAGATGATTATGGAGGTACTGTTATGAACTGATTGTAAATCCAAAGAATAAAGTTATGCAAGTGAATTGAATACCTCTTGTTGACTGGTAATGCAATGTGCACAAAGGTATTCATATTGTTACTTATGGCCAAACCTGTATCTAGAGGGACCAGTTAAAGTACAGCTTGAAACTTGTTAACCTCTTCAGATCCAGGTGTTCTGCCTTAGACCAAATAGTTCCCTTACACTCTTGCAAAAAGAGAACCTGTTATTCTGCCATCCAGATTAATTAGTGCCAGTTATTCAGTAACAGGTATCTCTAATTTAGAAGAAACGTATATACTCTCTTTTAAATGACTGTTGTTCTAATTTGACCAGCTCACAAGGTAGACTACATAGTTGAAACACAAGTATCACTTGTAGTTTCATTTATTGCGTTTTTATTTTTAGCACGAGTTTCGTCTAAATAATATTTCAAAATTCAGTTCGTTCCTCACAAGACACACACTGTATCTACTTTAGAAAGGACAGTTCTTTTCTGCTTCGGGAAATACAGCTAGTTATTGTTAGAAAATTTACCTACAGGCTTAGATTTATTCTATTCAAGACTAATTTTACTGATTGCCCTAGGGTATTCAGGATAGAAGAATACATCTTTTAAAATAATAATAATTTGTGGTATTTGGTTTTGTTGATTTCTTTCTTTGTATTTTCAATTTTGATTTTACCTCAAACTGCAAGGGAGGAAGGCAGGCTGCGAGTTTTGCCCTATGCCATTGTCTATGTTGGCAGCCTGTTTGTTTCTTCGTTTTGTTTGCTGTAGAGGTTATGCACTTTTGATTGAGAAAGGGTAGAATGATAGGAAAGGGGGTAGATCGAAGCAGTCGTGTCCTCCCTCAGTATATGCCTCACATCTAGCTGTGTGCAGCCCTTCAAGAGCATTACATTGTTTAATACACACAGGTCAGACTCATGTGACCGCTCATAGGTGAAACAGCTGTTCACTTGAATCTGTAATAGTGATGAGTAGCGTCACGTGTGTTACCAGTGTTTGTCTCGTTTCAGCCCCAGAATCTAGTACTGATGAGCGAGTTCCCACACGGCGAAGTGAAGCTGTGTGATCTTGGAATCTCGCGCTACATCAGTGAGGGTGCGGACATCAGGGACATACTGGGCACACCTGATTATGTTGGTAAGTTGTTGATTTTGCTATCACAGAACAATTTTGAAAGTAAATTCTTAGTGGCTGGAATACTGCATTTCCCGAAATATAAGCATGACGTGTGAATTTGATTTGAATCAATATTATCAACTTGTGGAGTCGTAATGGAAGGGCATTGTACCCATTTATTTATATTATTAGAACTTTTGTCAGCCCCCAAAATTAAACTAATGTAATATTGTACTTACACACCCTGTTACAGTAACTTATCACTTGTATACACACACGGTTCCGTGTCAAATGCAACTTTATTTCTCATAAAGTTAAATTTGAGATGGAACTGTATGTTTGTGTAAGTGTTGTAACTAATATGTTCTAAATAACATTTTTAACAATATAGAGCTACATGAAACTTGCCTACTCTGAGCTGTTCATATGTACATAATGATGTAGGTTCATGAAATATTCTTTTTAATTTGAAGACCATACACTTTTCAGGGAAAACTCTATTTGGGGGGTGGCTTATGTTTGGGAAAGTACGATAATTCAAGATTTTTGTATTATGTTCAGTAAGACCAATATTCCAAAATATGTACAGAATTTTTGTAACCGTGCAGTATGGAATCATGGACAAATTAGTCCAGAACTGCAAGTTATGTGAAGGGAATTGTGGAATGCACAAAGTTATGCAAGCAAATATGGCCAACACATGGCAAGTTGTACTGGAACATTGCAGCTTACTGACCTGTGTATGACTTGCATATTCCTGTACATTCTTCACTTTTGAGTGACTTTGTGCAATGGAAGTTTCATAATTTTGAAGTCTGATTTCTTTAAGGTGGTTCAGAAACTCGTGTTCTGGGACACAAAAAAAATAGTAATGCTACACCCTAGTGAATGAGACTGTACTTATCGACTTGAAAGGATTCTGACAATGGTGTATACTGTACTTCTTTTGGCTTGTTTTGGACTTCATCCATCATCTGGTATGTAAAAGACAAAAGACCATGACGTTTCGGAGACTGGACATGTCTCTGTCTTCAGGTGGGTAGGGAAAGGATAAACCTACTCATTTGGGCCCATTAGAAAGAGCCAGTCTCAATCACTGGACTGAAACATCATGGTCTTTTGTCTTTTTACATACCAGAAGATGGATGTCTTTTTACATACCAGAAGATGGATGAAGTCCAAAACAAGCCAAAAGAAGTACAGTACTTATCGTTTGTTGTTTGCAAGTTTTGGAACTTTATTTGGGTACAAATATTTTTAAAATGAATTTGTGTCCACACTGTTGTTATTTTTCCCTCAGAAACTTATTGCTAGTGAAGTACAGGGAAACCACTGAGGTTGGTTGCCTGTCTTATGATTTTGAAGGCAGAAGAACTGTATCACTGGGAGTAGAGCAGTTATGCAAAACAAGCCCAGAATTTGCAGTGTGGACTTCTTGGGTGAGAAGCGATGTCATTGAGGATTTAACGTGCAGCCTTTCGGAGGCCGTTGTTATCTTCATTATGAGGAGTTGATGTGATGAGTTTGCATCCGCTCATTGTATTTATAGAACACTGCACTCATTGAGTGAATCCCTGATGGTGGAAATGGAGACAGTATGTGAGACATTGCTTGCTGACACCACACTTGACATGGCTTATCACCTGAGGAGACTTCACTGCAGATTTGTTGTCTCTCTGCAAATATGCTGAATAAGAAGTAACTGGATGGCCAGCAGTTGGTGTTTGTACAAGTTGGGGGTTCATTGGAGGCAAAGAACTCTTCATCATAAAAGAATTATCATCTTGTTCACATAAGCTTAAACTTGGATGGATTCCTTTGCTCACATTAAGAGATGAACGCAGACTGAAGGTGTTTGCAAACATGGTGATAAGGACAATAATGGGCTNGTGGGGGGGGGGGGGGGGGGGAGGAAAGAGAAGGCTTCAGCTGCATAAAGAGGAGTTCATAATTTATACTAATTTTCCCAAATATTATCAGAGTAATAAAATAACTGAAGATGAAGTGGGCATCACATGCATGATGCATGAAATGCGAGGGGAAATCTGTGAAAGATTTTGGTAGGAAAACTTGCTGGAAATATAGAATTTGGAAGCCTTAAAGTGCTAACATGAATTGTGAAGATATAGGATGGAAATAGTAGACTGTATTTGTCTGGCTCAGAATAAGGACAAGTAGTGGTTCTTTGTGAACACAGTATTCAAGTGATTGAGTTAGTAAAATGCTGGGAATTTCATGGTTTGCTGAGCAGCTATTAGCTTTTTGAGAACAACTCTGCTCTGAGAAAGTTATTGGTAATGGTAAAGTGCTTAGTTGTATGTTTTCATAACCCTAGTGCTTCAGTGTTCAGGGTCCCAGAATTGTTGCAACTAAGTAGGTTAGGGTTACAGCACATTTCACTCCTGTTCTACTTCTGTTCCAGCTCCAGAAGTGCTGAACTATGAATCCATTAGCCTGGCCACAGATATGTGGTAAGTACAACACTTTCACAACATATTTCCAGTTTTACACAGGATGGTGAAACAGACTGTGTTACCGAATTTCAAGCTCTTGCGTGTTGTACATAGAGAGAAAGCTATGACTGTTACTCTGTCTTGTAGTTTGATAGATAGCTCTCCTGAAGGTGTAGGTACAAGGTTTCTCTGATACATTGGTAACCTTATGAAACTACACAGTGTCATTCCCCAGAAAATTTAATTTTTTATTTTTGTAATTGTGAGAACCTCAAATATCTCAGAAGATGGTGTATGGCATGTCTAGAGATTCTGGCAACACAGTGTTACTCAACACAGTTTGTATTCAGATTGTGTAAAGCATAAATTAAATAAAGGTTGACACAAGAAGTATTAAGTTGGTTGCATTGAGGTGGGCTGGACACCTAGCCAGAATGGATGATGATGAACTTATGAAATACTAATCCTTCATTAGGAAAATAAAGAAGAGTTGTAGGTAGGCCAAAACTGAGATGATTTGGTAAGTGTAAAATATAATCGAGAAGTGCTGAAAGTCAGTATCTGATGGTAGAATGTGTCAGAGAGGGAGTTCTGGAAAGTGTTTTTAGAGGAGGCCGAAGACCCAGCCCAAGTTGTAGGGTTGGCGAAAGGTGATGGGAAGCATAATGAGGTGTGTGGACAGACGCGAACGTGTGAGAATGGGGACCAAAACAGGAAATAAGTAAATACAAGGTTATTTTGTTTCTCTGCTAATCTCATATTGGTTTGTTGCTAGGTCCAGGTTTGTGAAGTATTCTTTCCACCTTTTTCCCCTGTTTCTCCCTTGAATTCAAAGTAATACTACTATCATACATTTTGGCAGATTTTTTTGTGTGTGTTTTCCCTGTCTTTACATGAAAATGGCATCATATACCTTAAATTAAGCCTTGACTGCTCCTTTCTGGATAATTTTCAGTAAACTGTTGATTTATCATCTTATAAATTGCAATAGTCTGGATACTGATAGCATTGTAAAATAACCCACAAAAATAAAAATTGTTGAAATATAATTTGTAAATAAATTAATAGCTGTTGATGTATACAACATTTATGAAAACCTTTTATTCAAGTTCCTTCTGTATGTTTGTTTAAGTATGTGCTAGACATGAAGTATTTAAGATTTGAGGTTTTCACGGCGGTGACTATGAAGAAAGAAGTCTTCTGGGATTTGGCACCGTATTTATTCTGCATAAGCATATTCTACAGCAACAGGCATGACCAGAGTGGTTTGAATGGCTGTTGTACTGTGATGTGGAAAGCAAATGGAAAAAACTACCACATTATCACTTTTCCTGGATAGTCTCTTTCCAAAAACAGAAGATCGCATTAAGTGGACGAACTGTTTTGGAAGAGATTGTGGACTTCTCGTCTGGCAGATTACTGATGAATGAATGAAGCAGATATTTTCTTTTGAGTTTAAAATCCAAAACTGTTATCCTATAATGAGGCATCTCAACCAGCAAATCACTCTTCAGCACTTAATTTGAAACACATGAAAAAACAACTTAGTAACACATTTGAGAAGACAAAGTGACTATATCAAACACCTCAGCTTCCCCCTGTACTTAGATTAAAGGTGTGTAGTAGAATTTTAAGACTCTGGGTACAATTTGAAATATAAATGTAAGCAACCTGCTTTTACTGCTTGTGCCCCAGAAGATGGTCCTGTATGACCAAAACATGTAAGGCAATTTTATTCACTCAGTGTTCTAGTAAAAGTTTGTCACGCTTGATAGTTGTGTTGCTCTCAAGCCATTCAAAACTATTGTTTCAGTATCTGCAGCCAGGGGTATTTGTTCCACAGATGTAGAAGCATATTGTTACATTAAAGGAAGCTATACACATTAATATTTTCACAGAACTTGTGTAATGGTTCCAGTGTTGTTTATATATAAATTAATTTCTGATAAACAGCTGTATGAATGTATGTGTGTGTGTGTATGTACGAGTATGTATGTATAAATAAGGGGTGGGCCTTCTCGGCCCTTGCACCATGACCTACAGTGATCTATTGAAAGAGTTGTAACTGTAACATCTCTCTATTTCCTGTTGCTCTCTCTGGAGCATCCATGAAACGCTTCGTTTCACTTCAGGTTCTTAATCTTAGACACTCGGTAGGACTCCTTGGGCAGGAGATCAGACCAACGCAAGGCTGCTACCTACACAGGACAACACAAACACAGAATATATGCTTACAAACATCCATGCCTTGAGTGGGATTTGAACGCATGATCCCAGCATTCAAGCGGGCGAAAACAGTTCATGCCTTCGACCGCACGGCCACTGTGATTGGCGTAACTGTTGGATTTGAGGTGCTTGCACCAGTGACTGTGAAGACTGCTATCCTCTGGGATGTAGTGCCATGTAGTCTGATAGAAGTTTACCAGCATTTTGGAGGGTATGCCCCGTCTCTGCCATCAGGCTTGAAAAGTAAGCCAAGCAACCAGCAAGAAGCAGGCTTGATGCTTGTTTTTTGTGGTACATTCACCAAAATGTCATTAAACTGCTACCAGTCTTTACAGCGAACATAACATGCTGTGTTGGATTTGCGGATCTTACGGCAGTGATTACAAAGAGTAATGTAATTCTGGGATATTATTTATTGCTGGTTGCATGCTCAATTCTTTGGCACAGAAGATAGGGGTCATATGCTCCTCCAAAATACCACTAAACTTCTACCAGTCTGCATGGTGTCACATACCAGAAGACATTTATCTTTAGTGATAGATTTCTTGTATGTGCTGCTACTGTTTAGGAAATGGAGGGTGTGACTACTTCTGAACTGAATACTGAATATCTTGAATTTCAAGCCAAATGCATTACTCCTGCAAAAATGTTGTAATATGACATAAAAATGAAGTTCCTAAAGGTGACGATTTGGTGTTATGTTTATAGGTCTGTTGGAGTCTTGCTGTATGTGCTTCTGACTGGTTGTTCCCCTTTTGGTGGCGATACTAAGCAAGAGACATTTTGTAACATCTCACAGTGCAAACTCGACTTCCCTGAGGACTTATTCGAGGATGTTTCTGAGGATGCCAAGGACCTCATGCGGAAATTAATGGTCAAGGAGCCAAGGTGAGATTAACAGCGCTTGTAACATTTGTGAGGGTCTGGTGATGATGAGTGTTCAGATTTATAGTCTTCTGTGATGTGATGCCATGTAGTTTGGTAGATATATACCAGTGTTGTAGAGGAACATGCTGTCTCCACCCTCAGAATACAAGATGATGGTGACTTCAGGTTCCTCTAAAACATTGGTACATATTTACCACGTTACATTGTACTATCTCAGATCCTTTCTATATGGTGTTACTTCACAGAAGACCATGTAGCTGATGGTGCTAGTTCGTTTTGTTGGAAAGGGTATATCAGGAATTTAACTGTAATATATAACAATTAAAATATTGTCACGCGACAGATAAATTCACGTGGGTCTTGGATTCAGCGAATCTTTATTGGACATTCATTCTTACACACCGTACAATTGTTATCACCTTAATTGTATTCTGCGGCAGCTGTCTTCCAACTGTCTTGTAGGGCGGCTAGGTTCGAACTGTGCTCTATGAAGCCTAGATCTCAACTGTAGTCCTGTAGCTCTGTCGCTCTCAACTTATGTAGGTGTTCTGCGTACCGGATATGAGACACCGTTCACCAAGGTTCGATCTCACTGGTTCAGCAATCGGTTGCTTCGGGAACGATCTCTGTAGATTACGGCGGTAACATGTTTCGTCTCATCCGTTGGTACTCAACGGCCTTCTGTTGTTCATCTCCGGGGAAACGCGTTCGTTGTTTTGGCTTTGTCTATGCAGGGGCCCACTGTTATTGCATTGCCATGGAAGTATCTACTCCAAACACGTTACAGTATGTTAGAATGCTTTATGTGTAGGAATTTATTCTGCTAGTTGAAGGGCTATTATTAGTTCTTCCCAGTCCTTGTCAATTTAAATGATGTAGAAAAATTGGGGTCTGATTTTGTTTTCTTTCCATGATATTAAGAAAACCATATCTTAATCACAACAAGATTAATGAGATTCTAGAATAATTTACAGTATTGAAAGTGTTAAATCATTAAAGCCTGGCAGTTATTACCTTAGAGTTGTGTACTCGATATATCATATTCATAGCTGTGAAAAGGTTAACCCTTCACAGCACAATTGTAACTATATGTATACGTGCAGTACCTGCATTTAAGATTAAGAGCACTCCGTTGTTCATAAAACTGCCAGATGGAATCCTATTCTAAGCCAGTTTTCCAGTTAGAATAAATAGTATGTCATGCTCATATTAATATTATCCTCATATACTAAGTCCAGGGCTTCCAAGTAGCCTGTTCTCTTCAAGGTTTATGATTAAAAGTCTGTCTACATTCATGCCCCACTCATCAAACTCCTCTTTTTTTTTTTAACACTAGTTCTGTTTGGTGAATGGAACAAATTGTGAAGTTCCTCATGCAGTTTTCAACGTCGTCCTATTACTTCAGCCCTGTTAGGTCCACATCTTCTAGCACACACTTTCTCATTGCTGATATGGCATTGGACATTGAATATACAAGTATGAGGACAGTAACTGTACATATGCAGTCTGTGAGCTGTTCTGTTACTGAGAAGACGTTTTTATTTGAAAAGTGTGGTTTTGTTTGTTCTGATGGTGTGTAGTTTGGAGAGGGCTGGATATTTTAGAGAAACCTATTACCTTCATCTTCAGGATCAAAGCATAAACCAAACCAGAAACTGTGAGGTGGAGGCTATGTAATTCTTTGAAAGATGGGGCATTCTCCCAAATACAGAGCATTGCAGCCCACAATTCTGTACTCTGCATCATCGTCTCCGTGAGGACCTAAAATAGAATATGTTTTCATTTGAAGAGTTCTGTAATCTGCGATATGATGCTGTGTAGTCTGTTTAAAGTCAGCTAATATTTTGGAGGGACATGTGGCCTCCATGGTGGAAGACCGAGTGAAGCAGGCAGCAGTCCTGGAAATGATGTGTTTCTCCTAAACGTCAGCTAACTGTCAACAGACCACATGGTTTTATATCCCAGAAGATAGAATTCCTCATAACCAACACTGTTAGGGCCTCATATCTGACATGTTTTCATTTGTTTGCAGGGAGCGACTGAGTGCCATAGAATGCCTCCAACATCACTGGTTCACAGACACTGAGAAGATGACTGTGCAACCCGTGCAAACGCCTGTCAGGTGTTCTGAAATCATAACTGCCAAGATGGAAGAGGTTCGAATTGTCAAGTTGTCATCTCCTACCACTTCCAGAAAACAAGACGACATCACAAGCCAAATTCTGTCTAGCCATGGAATGACAGTCACTTGTAAAACATCACCAACAAATGTCACTAGTGTTCATAGGCCTAGGGAGAGTAGTGTGCCAATCACAAAGAGCTCAGACATCTGTTCTGTCACATCTCAAGGAGGGAAGACACCAGAGAAAGCAGGTATGAGCTTCTCAAGAAGAAGCCGTTTCATTAAGAACATGGAAAATTTGGCACAAAGTTACAGTGACCTGACCAGCACTGAAAACCACAACATAATCGATAGTAAATGCACATTAGAGAAGATGGACAGTGCGTTATATTCCACCAGTGGCCAAGGTAAGGGTTCGACTGTAAATGAATCTGCAAATATTGCCTGTAAGGTTGAGAATAATACCAGTACGTACATAAATGTACGATCAGTGAATAAAGCGACTGCCATGCAGACAATGCCAGTAAGTGGCATCAGTAGATACAGATTGAGCCATCCGTTAACTGACACAGAAACAGTTGCAAAACAAAGACAGCAGAATCAGAACATCCCCCCTAAGACAGAAGATGAAGTCCCAAGAAGGATTATGGACAACAAAGACTGTGTATACACATTTAGAAGATGTTTCATTATTGATGATTCAGAAGATGAAACAGCAGTTGGTAACAGCACAGCTCCTATATTGATCCATGGATCGGTACCGACATCAGATAATACGCATTCATACTCTGACCACTCGAGCAGTGATTCAGGAAGTGACACCGTTAGTGAGATGTCCATAGATTCATCAAGTGATCGATCTAGTATAATCTCACTGGATGATTCCCTTCTAGAATATAATTATTCCAAAATAAATGGACGTCCTTATCCTGCAGGAAATTATGTTTCATATTCATCAGCAAACAACAATGTCTGGTACTCAGCAGGAACGCTGAATGCCCCTAGGAATGAAAGAGCAGCAAGGTATTCATGTAGTGAAACGTTTTCCAAGGCATTTGCCCGCTTCAATTCGGTTTCTGGTGACACACAAGAAACAGCAATGAATAAAACTGAAGAGAGAAGCATATTTGCACGTGCACCACGTAAACAATACGCCAAAGCTGCGCACACATCTGTTTTGAATAAGGTTCTTGTATCATCCATAAGCAATGACAACACTTCAGCAGTTCGGAAGGTTGATTTCTTGCGAGAGCATAACGGGAACATTGTGGTCATCAGGGAAGTGAAAGCAGGGAAATATAACAGAGTCAGTGAAGTTAAATGCGAGTCCGTGCAGTCACGAATCAGGAAACTCCAAGTCCAAGGAGCAAAACCATAATTGGCATATGATGCAGTAATAATGTTTTAAGTATTGTATTAGGGGCAATCTCTTTGCAGAGGAATTGTATTGAAATGTCATCACGTAAACAGGCAAACATATTTATGAAATTCTGTTTTACACTTATGATAAGGCTTCATATTTATAAGTACAACTTTTTTATATCTTATTAGAATTTCTTTTGTACAAAAACAGTTTGAATTTTTAGAAAACTTTATCATATTTAATAATTTTAACATCCTGAGGCATACATGTACATAGAACAAATTAGTTTGCAGATAGAAATGAAATATCTGTGTTATTTAACTGAAGCCTGATCAGTTCCAATGATATTATCATCATACAATCCTTTTGTTCTTTTGTATATGCGTATTTGCTCATAACTCCAGGATTTCAGCGTGTTGCAGTAATTGAAACTGACCCTATGATATAATTTGGATCTTTGCATCAAGAACATTATGGGATACAAAAGGATTAAATTTGTATGTAATGGCTGAAATAATTTGCCCATTGATCAGAGAGATGATAACTGATGTGTCCTGTATATTCCATGCTGTAAATGCTAGTCATATTGAAATATTTTGTATTTGTATTCCAGAATGGACCAATATTTAAAATATATTATCCCAGTGCTCTTATTAAGAAAGACTTACTTATTGCAAAAGTTATTTACATCGTATACTATGTGTGTATATAGTAATATGTAGCTGCATTTATAGTACATCGAGATTGCATGATTCGAGTTCCTACGTGCAATAATTTAATTAACTTGCTCATCATGTAATGGTGCTTTAAAATTCATAATGTTATAAATATTGAGTCCAAAATTTTTTGAATATTTTATATTTGTCCAGCTATTTTGAAATGGAATTTCATACAGTATATTTTATAATGAGAATAATGTGTGATGTTTAAAAATTTGTATCAAATAATATACAAACAGTGACTTGGAAACTTCATATTTATGTACAGTGTGTCCTTGCATTATGGATGTATGTGTTACAGAATTTTCCGTTTGTTGAAGTTGTAGAATAGCCCATACAATTCATGACGCAGGCCATGAATTTATTCGTTCAAAAATTTGTAATAAATGTTAAGATTTATTTAAAAAACATAATGCATGATGACATTAAATTCAGTGTGAAGTATTTTTTTTAAAGAAACTCTGTTTGTGATGAAATTCACATCATGTACTCACACATGTTAGTGTCATGGGGAAGGCTGCTAGCATGTTTCGCTATTCCTGTTTTATTTTTAATTGTGCAGTGCTTCACTCTTATTTCATTGTGGAGAGTAAATTTTTTAAGTTTTCAATATAATTTTTGGTACATGGTGTTATTTCTGATAGGTAATGAAACTCTGTTTTTATTATGCTTGTAGACTGAAAATTTTCTGTTAGAACACGCAACACTTGTAACAGGAATGAATTGAAAAATTAGGTTTGTGTTACGGAGTTTCAGAACACATCCTGCCCCTAATGCTGAGGCATGCTGTACTTATATTTGTCCAGCTATTTTCAAAATGCAATTTCAAATAAACATATTTTTTAATCACATACAGTGTGTGATGTTTAAAAATTTTGTAACCAGTTTTACGCAAATGGCTATTGGAAAACTTGATATTGTGTACCTTAAATGTCAAGACTTTTTCCTGGCAACTTATTTATCATGTAAGACATTTTTAACGTTCTATGTGCCAATGCTGTGTGGAAGCTAAAGATTTCATGCTGCTGGGATAGATATCCATTGTACATGCTGTAGGCAGGCTAAAGTTGAACTGTGTGTTGTGTTCCTTTGTGTATTTAATACTATGTATGTTCATTCACAGTTGATAATTGTGTTGCAATAAGTGATTTGTACATTCTTATAATTAACAATGAAAAACTTAATTAAATTTTTATTAAAAATCAATTGCTTTTGAATCTTTTAACCTTGGTGTTCTTTGTATCCAGTATTGTTCTCGCTTAACCTTGATGAAAACAAAATTGTGGTCCCTCTTAGATGCCCTTATTAAATGCCATATTTATTTATGTTGTGTGTAATGATGCTCTCAGTAATGCGAGACTATATAATAATGTTGATTGTGTGATCATATTGGAGAGAATTTGCTATCCCAGCATTTGCCTGGAAGGACTGAGGAAACTATGACAAGTTCTTGTCAGGGTAGTCGTGGCCGAGATTTGAACAGCATTTCCCAGTGATAGGAGTATGACTGCTCAGTCTCTTTGTTGCATCATGATTCTTAAAACACTAAGGATTAGATTAGTTCACCATAAACTACTAAGGAAGGGTAGAGAAATATATTTAGAGGCATCAAACTGAACAATGTGAATATGTTGATCTCTCCATCATCCATGCACAAAATATGTTTCGTGGTTTGATTTGTATCGTATGTTATTTGCAATCTGATTCAAATGAACAAAACATAATTTATAGGGCAGTATGTACAGGGGAATATTGATCTGTTATGAGGTGTGATCAGACAGTACTGAGAATGAGCGTGCCTGATTGTAAGTAGTGCGTGATTGATGACTAGGAGTGTAGTGAATATATGTTTCACATCTTTGTTCTAAGATTTTTATTTTATTATTCTTTGTGGGGGAAAGAGTCCACTTAGTACTGCGGCAAATACTGGCCTGTTGCACCAGCCCTGGATGATAGGTGATGGTGATTGTGGAGCATCTGGTGGAATGAAGAGTGGCAGGGGAAATTGAAGTACTCAGAGAAAACCTTCCCCAGTGTAACTTTGTCCACCACAAATCCAACATGACCATACCCGGCCTCGAACCCTGGCCGCCGCGATGGGGAAGCAGCAACTAATAGCTTGAGCTATGGCGCGGTCTTTGTTGTAATATATGGAAAGAACTGAAATCAAATGAGGAAAAAAATGAAATTTTGTTTTAAACTAGGCAAGACAGCTGGAGAAATCCATGAAATGCTTCTCAGGGTTTATAGAGATGCTGTGAGTCGAAAGACGGTATATAAGTGGTTTGAAAGTTACGGAGGCGCAGAATCGACTGAAAACGAACAACGCTCAGGACATAACGTCGACTTCGACAACAGAGGAAAACTTAAAAAATCAGCGAAATGGTTCGAGCAGGCAGAAGATTGACGATTCGATAAATATCTAATCCTTTGGACATTTCTTTTGGCTCAGTGCAATCAGTGCAACTCGTATTGACGAATAATTGAACATGAGACAAGTGAGTGCGAAATTTGTACCATGTTTTTGTCACACAAGAAAAGAAGAACGCCGCCTGTCGATATTGAATTTGCATGGTCGTGCGAATTCAGACTGTTTCTTTTTACGAAGTTCGATCACTGGAGACGAATCTTGGGTATACAGTTACGATCTTGAAACGAAAATGCAGAGTTCTCACCGGAAAACACCGAACAAAGCAAAGAAAGCGCGTCAATGGAAATCAACTGTTAAGTCGTATTGGTCGTGTTCATCGATATTGAAGCGTAGGCACAACTGTGAACACTGTGAACACGGAATTACAATGGCCTATTGGAACGCCTGGGAAAAGACGTGCGACGAAAACGGTCTGAAAAGTGGAAGAACAAATTCGTGCTGTATCACAACAAGGCTCTGAGTCACACGGCTCTTGTCACCAGTCACTTTTGGCTGATAAAAAAAATGTGTGTCATCATCGACAGTACTCACCAGACTCGGTATAATGTAGTTTCTCTATATTCCCCAAAATTAATTCACGATGAAAGGAAACCGTTTTACTACGATGCCAGAGATCGAAACTGCAATGAAAGAGCGTTTGAAGACGTCAGCGAAGGATGGTTGGAGTTTCTTCAGAAGTTGGCAGGACCGTCGGAACAAGCTGTTTTGAAGACAACTGAAGTTCAAAATTAATGTAATAAATTTTTTCCGCGCGTGTATTCAGCGTGTTTTTTTTTTGGTCACGCCTCGTATTTAGGTAAATTCAAAGCTGAAAGTACTTAAAATATCTGAAATTTGTTTAAATCTGAACCTAGAGGGCAGTGGATTTACTGTCTTGAAAGTATGGAAGAAACACAATATTAACTGTTTCCAGGACCTTTATTCATGGAACATAGCAGAATTATTGGATCTGTATATCCTTAAGGAGTGCCAAGTAAATTGTATAAATGCCGTTTTTTTTTGTATTTCTTCCATTTTGAGAGAGAAATCAGTTTCATGTGATGAGTTGAAATTAGGTTATGATCTTCACAGGTACCAGAACTTAGAATTATGAGTACAGTCACTATATTTGAAGTCTTTCCATAAGTACAAACAAAATTCCATGCCCAGGCAGGTTACAATATGTATGTATCAAATATAGACAGGTAGTAAAGAAAAAAGGACAATAATTTACAGATCTTTATAATGTGAAAGCTTATGTTGCAATAATGAAAACTATAAAGAAAAGGGTATTTATAAACATTTAGTAAATATATTGAAAGCATTTAATACGATAGAAATGAATATATAGGGATACATATGGGCAGTGAATTTTCAGGTATACAGTATAAGATACTGAATTAGGATTGTAATGAATGCTCTGATTCCATAGTTATATGACCATGTAATATTAAAAAGATGATGCTTAATCTCAGTCCTTCTGGCATCTGCACTCTTCCCTCCCCCCCCCCCAGGAATGAACCAAATATTAGTAATTAATAATTAATTGGTTAAAAATAGCGTTGAATGTCTTAAACACGAAATGTAAGTTTATAAGCAGTTTTTTTTGGCTGTCCCCCACATCCTTGGCAAAGATCATGGCAGTGCCAATGTTTGGTGTATGAAGATTAGATATTTCACTACAAATGCATACCTCCGGGCTCCACTAAGCCTTGTTAGGATAACTGAGGAGCTATTTCAAGGAAATAGCAGCTCCTGTCTAGAAAACTGAGATTAACGACCATGGGGATCCATTGTGCTCACCACGCGACACCCTCTATCCACAAAAGTTGGCGCTAACTTTGCCGACAAGTGGCAGTCACTAGGTCAGTATAGTTTGCTTGTGGACTACAGGCCTAGGAGTTTGTTTTGTTTGTAATGCATACCTCATGTACAGGAACATTTTTCTGTTCTTGTGCAGTTTAGTCATTACTTAATCTCAGACATTGTGCCATATTAACTTTACGTGTACAAAGATTGATGTATACTGGAACTGTTCCAAGGGGCTCTGGCACTTCTACTTTTAGGGCTGCACCCCTGTTTGGTGTGTAGGCATCAACATGTTGGAGGAACCTGCTGCATCCATCTTGGAGCAAGTTCCTCCAGAACAGTAGTACCTATGTATGTATCCCAGAAGACCTTGAACTAAAGGAGTCTGTAGGTATGGGTAGAAATATAATTTTGCACCTTGATATGAAAAGCCAATTTCATAACTAGCCAACTCCTTGGAGCTCAGTCCTTCTTGAGAAGCCAGCAGTTGTCCAGCTATTTTAAAAGTTCCAAGAATTTTATGGATCCTGATGATTCTGGTCTCTATCATGAGCCAGATGAATCCAGTCCACATCCTCCCATCTAAGATCAATTTTACTGTAATCCCCCTGTATGTACGCTGAGGTCATCCTGGTCTCCGTCATGTTTTTCTGTCAAAAAATTTCCCTGCACTTCTCCCCCATCCATGCTACATGCCCTCAGCATTTCCCATCATTTGATCAGTCTAACAATCTTTGTCAGGGATTATAGTAGGTCCCAATATTTTACCCAGCAAGCTGTTCTCAAACACCCCCAGTCTGTGTTCCTCCCTCAAAGTGGGGAACTGATTACATACTTACGTATTTTGATTATAGATACATGGCAGTGCAGTAACACAAGAAGAAGAGAATAAAAAGAGTAAGTGGCTATTCTCTTGAGCCTGTGTGTGCTGTAAGCAACATAGGAATATTGCATCAAGGAGGAAGGTTAAGATTGCAGCAGTCCATACACATCGGGATCAGCATCTTCATTGCAGTCCCAGTGGTATGTACAGTTTTCCTAATTTATATGTGTCTAGTTTTCCTATGAGAATAAGGGAGTGAGGAAAACCTTGAAAATCCTTACTGAGGATAACCTGTTGTCTGGGTTACATTCAAACTGAGAACTACCCGAATACGGGCCAATATCGCTACTGCTCTGCCAATCCAATCAGTTTTATCATTCAGTATTTCACCAATAAGCACAATGAAACTCAGACAGTACCCCAGTGGAAGGCCATAGAATGCTATAAGGAGGTGATTGATTGAGAATGGGAAGTATGCGATGGGATTAGCTTCCCAATCTGCAGTGTCTTCAGTGGAGAGAGCACCAGTCGTGGTATCTTCTCTGTTAACAAGGCCCGATTCAAAAATTGAGGACATGTATTTGTCAAAAGTTTCAACAAGGTAACTGCCTTTCGAGAAATAGACAACAACCAAGACGTTGTATGTATCGAAGTTGTTCATACGACAAAACTTATTACCCTTGTGATGAGATTTAAGAACATTTTTTACACCATTTGGTTCTGCAAAAGTAGCAAATTTTCCTGTTTTGAATATTCGTTTTATGCAGAGTTCAGTTTGATTACATGCCTTCCTGTATTTCAGAAGTTCTTTATGAATGTCAACCTCTGAATTTTCAAAATAGAAGTCTATGCTTTCTCCAAATCCATATTCTATCTTTGAATCTAGAAGTTCTTGTATATTAGTGATCTGTTTATCTAAACCAGGATCAATAAGGAAACTTGTGAAGAAAGTGAGGAATATGGTGCTGACAGCAAAACAGTAACAAACCCATGCAACAATTACAGCCCTCAGTTTGAAAGTATGGGGCATCCCTGTGACAGATGTACCCATGGTTATAGCCCACATGTTATACATGACTGTGGATATGTTGAGATATGCATTACCCTCACCGGATGACCTAGTGGCTAAGCACCAAGTTACAAGACATGATAAAAGCATTGATATTAATAAAATTACCCAGACAGATATAGGAAATATTTCAGAAATCCTCTGGATTCGATCAAAGGGCTTAGCACAGGGGACGTACCAGATGTATCGGAAATCATTAAATGGAAAAGAAGAATCTAAAAATCCAACTACTTCCTCTTGTAATGGAACTCCATAAGCTATTTCTGAAGATCCAAAAATTACATTATCAACTGTATTTTTGAATCTATCATAAATATTTGCATTATCAGGATTGTTCACTTGATAATGTATAGTGAAATCAAAAACATCAAGGGAATTCCTTAAAAATTGTAGTTCAGAATCTTCTTTGTAATTGATGGATACATTCATTGGACATCCATTGAACTTTCTGGGAATTTTATTTGTGAATATCTTCTTGTCCGTTCTCGAGTCTCCTGTACTTTCTGCGTCCCACTGGTTAAGAAGGGCTACATCTTTCATGGCCCAACATTCTTCCTTGGAATTGTATGGATACCAGGTATACAAATTAAACACTCTGTTATCAGAAACAAAAATTACGACATCCAAAACATTTGCATTGTGCCAGAAATAGTTCACAATTTCCAGAGACAGTCTATGTGGATTTTCTACAGGAATACCAACAACAACCAGGAAATGAGCTCTGTTATTCCAGGATTTTATATCTATGAGCTGTTGTATCTGTGTGTTGAGGTTACTCTTGTTGTTCAAAACTATGATATAACTTCCAATCTTCTCATACCAGAAAGACATCTCCACCTCAGGAGTGTTTGGGTAAGACACTTGCAGAATTCCATAGTGTTTGTGAATGTCTCTCAGCAGTAAGTTTACAGGAACGTAATTGTCGGAGTAAGAAACTAGCAGATTCCGTTCGGGTTTCATATTTTGTAGCAATATATTGTACACATATGACATCAGCTGATCTGGACCTGTCATATGCATAGTTCTGTTCAACCTTGTGCCTTCGGACAAAGTTAGCATCACCAGGAATATCATCATACTCGTCATGTTGGTAATATCTATAAAGAAATCACCATTGTATTTCATGAGATATTAGTTTCTCATGGCGGTCTTCTGAGATGTGATGTCATATGGTCTTACACACATTTACTGACATTTCAGAGGAATGCTGCCCCCATCTTCAGGATGGAACAGCTGAACATGGAAGAGTGGTACACATCTACTTTCTCTTAGTAGTTCCCACTGTTGCCACTCTAGGCTTACTCTGGAGACAGTATTTTCCTCCGAAACGTCGGTAACTATTTATCAGACAGCACGGCGTCACATATCAGATGACAGCATTATTATGTTAGAAGGAATTACCAATAGACGTAAATATTAAGATATTGTCACGTGATGTAGTGATTATAGACGGGGTTTGAATTGGTAGTCGGATTTATTTTACATTTTGACGCACAACTCGTGACTACACTTTACACATCACTATCTAAGTCACAGTCTTTATTGCGTTGCTTGGTAACGTCTTCCAACAATAGACGTTCTTCTGCTCCCGGGCTTACATCCTCGCAGGCTGGCGGCCATGTCACCCTAACCTCCTACTCATCTAACTGCCATCTCAGGACTGTCCCGTAAGTCGAGTCAAAGGCAAAGTCACATTGTCAGTAAGTCTTGGTGTTGAGCCCCATCTTGGGCTCATGAGCAGATGTTTATTACTGTTTGACATTTACGGTCTCGTTTTTGTGTCGTCCCTTCTGACGAGAGGAGGGGTCTGTCTTGTATATGCTGCTGGCCCTTGCCAGCACAATCTTTCTCGGGTCCGAGTCCCTTGGGACTGGCGACCATATTTTACTGTGTCAGATTTGAGACTTCTCTTTTGGTCGCCACCTACGACTCGCAGGGTCACGGTGGAGGTATTCGACCCCGCCTCCAGTCCCGTGTAGAGCAGAGGAATTTAATTGAAGAATTGAGGCATCAGAATTATGGAGTGCAGTTCAGTGGAGTTGAAAGTCTGGCTGTGAAGAGAAGACTTTGTGTATGCTGAAGTACCGCGATATTTGGTGTGTGCCGTTACAGTTGGGGCTGTAATAGTTCGTGCGTTAAAATCTGTTGCAAGGATGCGACTAGTGTTGACTGAGAACACTGGTGTGTGTAACGACGAACTGCTACTAAGTGTGTAGATCAGAGATAGCGCTCTAATGAATTGTAGTTCTGAGTGGTGTGTTTATGTTACCAATAAATCCAATCATTCAATCCAAACCCAGTCGATAGTCACAACCGTAACAAGTGACAATATTTTGATGATACAGGATTGTATTTGGGGACTGGAATCATCAGTGTAAGATTTAAGGTTGTCAGGGATATGGTTGTGAAGAGTTCTGTTTTGTGGGATATAATGCCATGTAGTCCATTCAAAGCCAACCGACGTTTCGGAGGAACATGTCACCTCCAGCAGATCCAGAGCCCTTGTTGCTGCTTGGCTTCGATACTGAATATGGAAGCGACATGTTCCTCCGAAACGTCAACATTTTTTTATTGCTAGTGGAGTTGGACTAAGTCCCTTGTACTGCGGCCACTTCTGGCTTATTGTACCAGCCTCAGATGATAGGTGAGGGTGATTGTGGAGCAATTGGTGGAATGAAGATTGGCAGGGGAAACCGAAGGCCTCGGAGAAAACCTGCCCCAGTACCACTTTGTCCACCACAAATCCCACTTGACCAGACCCGGGCTCGAACCCGGGCCGCCGCGGTGGGAAGCCAGCGACTAACCTCTTGAGCTATGGCGCAGCTTACTTTCAACGGTCTACACGGCGTTATGTGCCAGAATTCTGGATTCATCTGGGTCAGAATAGGGACCAGTGACGGGGGCTGTTGTAAAACCGGGAAAGAACTTTCGAGTTCCATGAAATGCTGTGTATTTCTTGACCAGATGAGCAACTATTATGGTCTCAAGAAAAATGTTACTTACTACATGCGCTTAATTTTATGTGTGTTCTGTTCAATATTCTAACTTCTTTGGAATTCTATCTTCTGTTTCAAAAGACATGTACATATTTTGAAACAATTTCGTGTTACCTGTTGTGTTTTATGGACGTGGATGAAGGAAGAAATGGCGCTGCAGCAGATGCCATTGAAACACTCTGATTCGCAACGCTTATGTACATGATAGGAATTCATTCCGGATTCTGAACAATAATATTCCGACGCCATGTTGGTTGCTATGGGAACGGAAACAAACACATGTTTATGAAAGTCCAGAGAATTGAATTACGGTTTTTATATGAGTAAATCACCGGGAAATTCACTACAGCTGTAATTTGGTGATTGTTATTCTGCATCACAAAAGACAGCCCTCTATATTTTCTCTTCACAAATTGTACTCGAGGGCAGGACAAACTTGTTTCAGGTTTGTTTCGAAGTTAGCATAAGCCTCGCAGGTAAAAAAAAAGTTTGCCTCTATGCTTAACTAATTAAGCACTACGCCATGAAGACGTATGGGGGAGTGGATGTATAGATCCATGTTTTCTTGAGTTGGAGCTGAATGGTCCCGGCAACTCTCGATACCAATTGGATAAGAGGTTGGGTGGACCCCAGAGCCGGTCTGGACGTCGTGGAGAAGAGAAAAGTCTTACCCCTACCTAGATTCGAACCACACCCATCCGTCCAGTCCATAGCCCGTCGCTATACCGAATGAGCTATCCCGGCGTTTCCTCCCAAGTTCCCAAAGGAATTACAGGCTGATAGACGCTAACAGTTTTGGGAGAAGGGTATGAAGGTGTAGATGTGTTCCACACACACTGTATTCATTTCCAAACAGTACAGTGGTTGGAACTGGGTAACGGTAAAGTTTTCTCTGTGCTCAACTAATTAAGCACTACGCCATGAAGGGGTATGGGGGTGTGGATGTATAGGTCCACATTTTCTCGACCTCGGCATTTGTTGGAGTCGAGTGGTCAGCTTTACGCACCGGTCGCCTTACCCCTGGGAAAAATGCTCTCGCTACCCTTTGGATAGGAAGCCGGTTGAGCCACAGAGACGGTCTGAACGACTTTGAGAAGAGAAAATTCTTGACCCTACCGGGACTCGAACTCCAACCCCTCTGTCGTCCAGCCCGAAGGCAGTAACTATACCGACCGAGCTATTCCGGCTCGTACAGTGGTTGGCACTGTTATAGGATAATTTAGAGAGCTTATTATCGGTTAATTGGGAAGAATATATATCACTTTCATTATACGTACATTATTGCTGTGATGACGTCGGACCTAAATGGGCATTTCGTTTGGATATATATATGTTGAGGGGTTACTGTACGACGCTCAGATTACCTAGGTTATGTATAGAACTATGCTGGAATGACTGACAGTTAATTAGAAAGAATTTAGAAGAAAGCGTTCGTGAACTAATCGAGGTATTTCCCCTGCATATGTCTGAAGAAAATTGAGGCTCCGTCAGGGTAGTATGTGTCCCGACCGAGATTCGAACGGATTACCTCCTGAAAACGAATTTATACCGTTACCGCTTTCATTACCATCTCGAAACTTTTGCGATATGGAGAGTCATGACTCAGATTGATGGCCCATAAAGGGGACAAGGAACAGAAATTATAATTCCCACAAAGGCAACAGCGACAGCAATAAGCTCCCCTGTACTGACTGCTTTGTCTCACTTCCGAGATCTACCAGTGAGCTTTATCTTGCAGTTTATCAGGATGTTTACTTAATGTGATAATTCTAACCACAGAACGTGTCTGTTTCTCTAGCGAAGGAAACCACTTGCGGATATCCCTTGTGGTTATTAAGTTAAGATTATGTCTGCATGTCCCACTGGACTCTGACCCGAGAATGACTGCCCTGGCTAGGGCCACCATAAATTGTAAACGACAGACCCATACTCTCGTTACAAAGAACACAACACATCAACGAACACACCACTGTCTGACAGTAATAAAAATCTGATCGTAAGCCCCAGATGGGTGTTTTATTCGAAGACAGATTGGCCGACTGACCGGTGGTCGTAACATAAGACGCGACTAGACTGGACTCGAATTCAAGGGAGTAGACATCAGTCCGAGATTAGTGAGAGATTCGTCAGACAAACGTTGTTCAGGAGGAGTCGAGCGTGTGAGCTGTTATAATTGACCGTAACTGTAAAGAAATGCGAGTAAATCCAATCATCTAATGAACGCCAAGCAGAGGAGAGAAAACTCTGCAACTTCCTGATAACAGAACCGAGAGGCCTCTCTCGTCGAACCCCTGTTGCAGTAAAGTTGTCCCTGTGCGTAATTAAGCACCAAGACAAAGACTCTGTTGATGGAGGCGTAGCTCCCAAACATTCGTAACTTCGACGCTAAATGTAGGTTAAGGGAAGAGCTTCACGCTCCGGCTGCTTTAAATCCTCGGAGGTGGTCCCTCGGTACTCATATAAGAGGCTGAGTTCACTGATCGCCCTGGAGTGTTCATCACAGAGGATTTAATATTTGGTGCATTTATCGCCTTTTCTGAATTTTGTTTTTCTTTTGCCCCGAAAAAGTCTGTGGATGTGGCAAATTTCTGGCTGCCCTCCAGCCCCACCCCACCCCACCCCACTTCTATCGGTGCCAGCACGTCCATCCTTTCCTTCATTTATCGGCTGGACAAGAAATGTATGTTTTATTGATAAAAACGGCGACAGGAGACGCTTCCTGTCGCACCCTCCGTCAGGTTTAGAACATCATGTACAGACTGTCTTGCTAGAACTGTCCATTTTTGTGCACGCGGGGAGAGGCTGTGGTTACAGTTTCATTGCGAGACGGTAGCAGCTGACGTAATGTTTTTTTTTTTTCCCCCTAGTTTATTGGGGTGGGGTGAGACTGAATCCACTTGGCACGTCGGCCACTATTGGGCTATTTTACCAGGCCCAGATGATAGATGATGAGTGTGGAGCAGTCGCGGAAACAGAAGTACTTGGAGAAAACCTGCCCCGCCACAATATTTTAATATTGTGATTTGTACGACGTTTCTAGGAAGCGAAAGGGAAAACACGTTGCCACGGAGAGATTTGTTCCTGGTAACCATTGATTACGGAACACTGTTTCCATGGATACGGAAAGTGAAAGTTGTATACACGTACACCTAGAAAACCAAACGGTTGCTTAGGAATTAAGATGGTTTCCGAGACAACGCCTTAATGCATAATAGTAATGGAACCCTTGGAGGCGCGGGCTTCTATTCAGAGGCATACGTGAACCCTAGCGCTGCAAGTCGTACTCCCGCGCAGGCGCGATGACGTCATATTGCAGTAAAGAGTAGGAGTCACGTGACCTCTGCTTTTCCGCAAGTGACGTCACATACCCCCAACCAGCCCGTCGCTACGCGACGCTCGGTGAACACCCCTTTGTCTTCGCGCAACAGTGGTAGCTATCACGTAACTGGTTTCTATGGAGTCCGTTGCCCGGCCATCGCTCAGTAAACACGTTCCAACAATATAGGCTCTTTTCTGCCTGGTCATTGCGGAAGCTATATAACGAGAGTATTCGGCAGAACAGATACCAGAATTAGTCAGTATTGAGGAGTATTTGAGAGTGGTGGAGGCAAGCGAAGTGGAACCAGGAATACAGAAGGATGTCACAAGTGAA
>NW_019731606.1:0-2056 GCF_002891405.2 Cryptotermes secundus
TTCTTCATAGTCACCGCCGTGAAAGCCTCAAATCTTACACAAAGTAATAAGTTCGCCATTTTCGAGGAGAAAATTGCGTATGGGCATTTCCCTTCAGGTGTTCTCCCTCGAGGTTAAAAGTCCTCTTAATTGGAAATCTCACTTAGAATTCCTATGACCAACCAATACTCCTTACGGCTGAGCACAATAATCATTGAAGATCGATGTGCGGGGACCGATTTTTATGGCCCACCCCTTACATTCTCCTTACGGCTGAACGCTCATACTCTTCTTTATGGACGAATTAAGAGAAGTTTTGCGTAGGGTGAGAAAATATGACCTAGAACTGCAACCTGATAAATGTGAAGTAGCATTTATATAACATGAAACTAAAGACAGTGTAAAACCTGATGAGAAAAAGGCAGAAGCTGTCAGGAATTTCCCAGTTCCCACATCCACGTGGACGGTAAAATTCTTCTTAGGTTTGGCAGGCTACTGCTGACGGTATTTGCCCAGTTTAGCAAATAGCTGAACCCTTGACACAACTGTTGAAAAAGAACACTCCTTATGTGTGGGATGATAAAACGGATAAGGCTTTCAATACCTTAAACAGTACCTAATAACTGAACCTTTGCTTCAGTACTATGATTTCACGCGACCTTTCTTGCTAACTACAGATGCGAATAATGAAGACACTGGAACAGTATTAAGTCTAGGATCCACAAATAGGCCGTTCCATAACTTGTGCTAGTAGAACTTTAAATAGTAAAGTAAGAAAGTAAAGCTGACCGTGTAACAGGTCGTGAAGGCCCATAGGATTGAGACGTTGAGGGTCCCGCATTATCTAGAAATCGGTTCAAAGATGACGGTAAGGTTGTCAGCCTTACGCACTGGCCGCGCTTTACTCCCCAGGAAAATTATTTAATTCCTGATACTCATTTCTGTTAGAGGCTGTCAACCCCAGGGCCATAGTGCGGCTGAAAGGATTAGGTCAATTGAAAAATCCAGTGGCCTCATCGGACTTGAACCCGCAACCTTCCAGCTTGTAGCATAGCCCCTCAACCAACTATGCTAACGCAAGTGTGCAGAACGGAATTACCCAGCAGTAGAAAAGGAATTGTTAGCTATTGTTTGGGGATGCAAACACTTTCGACAAACTCCGTACGGTAGGAATTTTACCATAGTCACAGATCACTGTTCCGTGACATGAATATTCAGTTTGAAAGATCCGAGTTCGAGACTCTTAAGATAGAGCTTAAAGCTCGAAGAACTCTAATATGAAGTGATTTATAAGAAAAGTTGAGAAAGCAAAAATGCAGACTCACTCAGCGGAATCCATGTTACTACACCAGTTTCGGAAAACGAAGGTAACAAAGCAAGAGCCAGCCAGGAAGATAAGGCGAGGATTCTAGAGAAATGCATGAAAACCCGACAGGCGGTCAATTAGGAATCAATAGGAAGTATGAAAGAATAGAGCCGTTTGTATCGTGGCCAGGTATGAAACGAGAAATCGAGGATTACGTAAAATGTTGTGAAATTTGTCAGAAAAAACGATTGGGGAAACTTGGTTCCCTGGATTAACGTGCTTAAACAGATTCAAATTAGGATTTTTATTTGAATAAATGTTCTTTGTACATTAAATTTGAAAATTTATTGAGACATTATATTGAAAAATCGTTTATTGAAATTACCCAAAACGTCCAGTTTGTAGTTACGTGGGCGAGTGAGTTGAGGAGCTTGCTGATTGGTTGTGTTCCAAGTAGGTCTATAATAGCTAAAGTAGGAAACGTAGTTCGTGCAGGAACAATTGTCCACATTTCGTCCACAGAAACCGAAATAGCTTAGTCGACGTAAACGTCCATTAACATTACGGCTGGGTAAATATCGTTCCCACAGAGGAGTCACCCATTGCTAAGTAACGGTAGGCTAACGCTCTCCAACTCCAACGAATAGCCCCGAACACGCATTTCTGTGATAACAATTCACTAAACTGATATGGTTAGCACGCTAATTACAATGATTCCCGGCGAGAGGCGATCTCGAAAGAGCAGAATGGAATCATACGGAAGGGGGGGGG
>NW_019731606.1:4573-7943 GCF_002891405.2 Cryptotermes secundus
ACCATTTTGTAATAACGTGGCATACAACGCGTGAGGGATCAAGGAGTCAAACCAGTGCTCAGTTTATTTATGAGGATGAACTCTTCCTTCATAAAATATTTTAGTTTCAGTTTCTTTTGTTTAATCAGCAATCAGGATATACATTCTATAAGCTAATATTATGGGTGTTTAAATGACATGATGAGGAGTCGTCCAGCGGCGAATCCTCAGTAATTCAAATCAAGTCAATTGGTCAGTTTCGTTTGAGTCGTCTGTTGTCTTCTCTTGTCGATAGCGTCTCTAGGAGTGGGTTTTTGTGAGTTATGATTTTGTTGTGATGTCTGTTGCTTTTTTTTGTTGGATGACGTCTTGTACGGGAGATATACCAAGATCGGAGTGGAGAGTTGCGTTCGAGACATACCCTGGTGCGTCGACAGTCATTCGTAGGATCTTAGATTGGCTTCTTTGGATTTGCTGGCGCAGCCCCATAGTTCCAGGCGGTACGTCCAAATAAGAATGATTATAGTCTTGTAGATGAGAATATTATTTCCGACTGTTAGCTTTGATTTTCTGCCTATTAGCCAGTTTAGCTGTTTAATGGTTAGGTCTACTTGTTTTCGTTTCTTGACTATATGCTGCTTCCATGTTAGTTTGCTATCTATGGTCATACCTAGGTATTTTATTTCTGTTTTGCGTGGTATTAGGATATTATTGATGTATATATCAGATGTCAGCTTTTTTCGTAGGGTGAAAGTTATGTAGCAAGTCTTGTTTTCATTGATTCTGATGCGCCACTTTTCGAACCAATATTGTAATGTACTAAGGTGACGCTGAAGGTCTGTTGCTGCCCTTTCTGGGTCTTTGTTAACTGACAATATAGCTATATCAACGGCAAATGTTCCAAGAGTTATATTTAAGGAAGTAGGTAGATCAGATGTAAATAAGGTGTATAAAGTTGGGCCAAGGACACTGCTCTGTGGGACGCCTGCTTTTATCGGTTGTGGTTCAGATTTTTCGTTTTCCACTCTTATTTGAAATTCCCGGTCACTTAGGTAGGATTTAAGAAGATTAAAATATGATGGTGGAAGGATTTGTTTGATCTTGTATAGCAGACCACTGTGCCACACCCTGTCGAAGACCTGGCTGACGTCTAAGAACACTGCTGTACAGTAGCTTCTGCCGTCTAAGGCTTTGTTGATGATATTTGTTATACGATGGATCTGCTGTATCGTAGAGTGGCCTTGACGAAATCCAAATTGGTGGTGTGGAATCCACTCTTCTGGCCTCAAATCTTTGTTTATTTTTCTAAGTATAAGTTTTTAAAAAACTTTGGACGTCGCTGATATGATGCTGATTGGGCGGTATGAAGTGATTTCTGTTGGATCCTTTCCTGGGTTAGCTATCGTGATTATTTGTGAGATTTTAAAGTGTTTAGGCCAGTAGGACATTCTTATTATTCCATTAAAGATGTAGGTTAGTAGTACTATTCATTTTTTTGGTAGTTCCTTTAGCATTTTTGGTGTGACTTGGTCTAGTCCGGGTGTTTTTTTAAACCCAAAGATTTAATCACTTCTTTGATTTCCTTCGGGGAGGTGATTGTTAGAGTTTGTTGTATTTCTATGGGAGCTGCTAAGTGTTGTTCTATTTCTCGGTCTCTTGCCTCATTATGCGGAGTAAATATATTGGCAAAATGTTTTGCAAAGAGTTCAGGTTTCTCTTTATTACTTCTTGCCCAGGGGCCTGCAGTTGGTGTTGTGTCTCATATTGGTGGCGAGGATTCTTTAGGTTTTTATGTTTTTAATAGGCTTCCATATTGAGTAATCATACCTGCTGAGGTTTTGTATATATTCCGTAAAGGATGCTTCACTCAGCTCTTTTAGTATGGCTTTTAACTTATTTGTTAACTGGTTATATCTGGTTTTATCGATTGGGTTGTGGGTTCGGTGCCATATCGCTCTTGCCTTTCTTTTATTCTTTAGAAGTTGTTTGATTTCTAAAGGAGTGCTGTTGGTACTTCTTTGTGATTCCAGTGGAGGTGTGGATTGAATAGCGGCTTGTTGCATGACTTTTGTTAGTTTTTCAATTGCAAAATCTAGGTCTTCGGCATTCTTCAGCGTTATTTTTAGATTTATATTGTTGGCGATTTCTTCTCTATATTTTTCCCAGTTAGTTTTATGGTTGTGTAATCTTGAAGTGTTATGTCTGATTATCACTGAAGAACTTTTGGTCGTTATAATGGGAGTATGATCTGATGAGAGTTCAGAATTAGGAACTGTGTCTGTATATGCTGCCGAAATTCGTTTTGTTACAAAAAAGTCTAGCAGGTCTGGTGTTTTTGCAGGGTCAGCTGGCCAGTACGTCGGAGTTCCACTTGAGATATATGAATAGTTATTGTCCTGCATAAGTTTTGCAAGTTCCTTTCTTTCGTGGTCGTTAGTCTTGAGCCCTATATGACGTTTTTGCTGTTATAGTCTCCTCCAGCTAAGAATCTCTGGCCTAATGCGCTAAAGAATTGCTCAAAGTGTTCTTTTTTATGTTGTGCCTAGGGGGCAATACACAGCTGATATAGTTAATTCATAAGGGAATGTACTGACTTTTATATAAGTGGCTTGTAAGTGATTCTCCTTGTATTTTTGGAGTTGGTAATGATCGATTGTTTGCTTTATGAGAATAGCAGTGCCTCCGTGTGCGGTACCATCTGGATGATTAGTATGTTACACTCTGTAGTTTGGAATTTTGATATTACTGTCTGCTGTGAAGTGCCTATCGCTAATGAGCAGAATGTTGCTCTTTAAGGAACAGAATCACTTCGTCTTTGTGCCCAATAAGACCATTCGAATTGCAGAGTGCTATTCTCAGGAACTTAGTTATTACTTCAGTTTGTTTATTAGCGTGGTTAGCATGTTAAGTACTAAGCTATTTTGCTGTATAAGTTGATTAAACATCTGTTTGAATTCTTCTAGAAATTTGCTTAGCGTTATGCCTTGGCTGTTGTCGTTCTGACCTCTGGTTAGGTCTGCGTAGGATCTGTTTACTCTGGGAGGCAGGATTGGTAGTGCGTTGGGTAGGGGGGCAATAGGGTGAGGGTCTGGTGCTGCAGTGTAATTATCGTTTGGAATTTGCATTTTTTGGGTTGCATTTCTATTTTTAGTTAAGTTGTGGTAGTATTCACAGCCCTTGTAAATTGCGGGATGCGATCCTCCACAAAGGCCACATTTTGCCGGGGTGTCTTTACTCTTTTTGCAAGCTGTTGAATTGTGATGTCCACCACATTTGACACACAGGTAAGGCCTATTGCAATAGGTCTTAGAATGGCCGTACAACTGGCATCTTGTGCACTGGATTATGTGCTTGGATTTATTAGGCGGTTCGATTTCAATGATTTTGTTTT
>NW_019731606.1:8145-23473 GCF_002891405.2 Cryptotermes secundus
TTCGTTTGGTACCTCTTACTTTTTGCCATGCTGTAGCGTTAGTAGTTTCAGTGATGTCCCCGTCATGTTCATCAACAGTGGTGGGGATTGTTCTGTGCAGTTGGTTGCATTGATTTGGTAATGCCATTGGGACATCTATAGTCGGTTGGGAAATGCATGGGAGGTTGAATGCGTTAGATAAGAAATGTTGGTTTTGCATGTGTATTGGAATTTGTGTTGGTGGAGTTACTTGACTGATGATGATGTTGGTTGCCACTGGGTACTTACAGGTTAATACATTTGAAAGTTGTTGCATCCTGGTCCATTGCTTGCTGGTAGCATTTCTTGTCCGTATTTAGGTTTCTTCTGTTTTGATTTGACACTTACAAGTCGCCACTGTAATTTATTGTAATTGGTTGTATTGCTAATACGTTTTGATTTTCACTGAACAATGTAGCTAGCTTTCTATCTCACTCGGAACTTCAGATCGGTAACCTCTTAGCTCTCACAACACGTCCGTTCACCCGAAGCGCACGAACAATTCTCATAAAATATTTTGAGTAGCTGACATATACTTAGGTTTGTGTATGGTGTGGTTTTGGAATTTATTGTAGTATTACCTATTAGTGTAAAACCGAGATTAACGGCCGTGGGGATCTGTTGCGCTGACCACGTGACACCCCTTATCCGCAAGAGTTGGCACTAACTTCCCCGACAAGAGGCGGTCGCTCTATCGGTATACTTCGATTGCGGACTACATGTCACGGAATTACTTCGTATACCTGAAAAATATCGCCCAGCTGGAGGCGAACAGTTCGTATCACCTCTTAAGGGTCAACAAATTATAACATTTGCCACGTCTACATTGTTTGCTGTTAAGCACTTGAATGTGAAACGCGATATAGGTAAGAGAAGGTAAACCTATCCTGTAACAGACTGCGGAGGCCCATAGGGTTTTGAGACGTCGAGGCTCCCACATTTTGTAGCCTGCTCACGCATGGCGCGCAGGAACACTCCTGGTTCTCATTTCTGTTAGCGATTGAGTCAATACTATGCCGCCACAGTGAAGCTGGGAGGTATTAAGTCAACGGAAAAATCCAATGATCTCATCGGGAATTGAATCCGCAACCTTTCGGCTTGTAGCATACGGAACACAGTAAATATCAGGTGTACAAAATAGGTAAAATTTAACAGACTTTGGGTGGAACCAGCAGCAAAGAACGTAAACATAAAATGCTAATTGAAGTTTCACTAGTTGCACTTCAATCTATCTGCAACTATCTGTCTTTCCCAAAGCCATTCTGCATTAACACTTGTTGTTTACATTATTATTCAGACCTGAATGTCCCGACTTCGGCCAATGAATTGCCGAGGTTTATTGTACATCACGAAACTACCCAGGCAGTATTATAATGAAGTAACCATGCATAGTTAGCTGAAGGCGACCTTGTACGCTACATGTTATTTCACTCACTTTCAAGTGTGAGGGCATGTAATATATAAATCCTGTAAGCGGTAACGTAGTTGGTTTGGGCAATATGCTACAAGCCGGAAGGTCGTGGGATCGAATCCCAGTGAGTTCATTCGATTTTTTCAATTTACCTAATCTTTCGAGCCCCACTATTGCGCTGGGGTCGACTCAGCCTCTAACAGGAGTGAGTACCAGGAATATTCCGGGGGTAAAGAGCGGCCGGAGTGTAAGGCTGACAAACTTTCCGCCATCTATGAGCCTATTGTCTAGAAAATGTGGGAGCCTCAACATCTCTCAACTCCATAGGCTTCCACGGCCTGTTACACGGCACCTATACCTATTTTTTACCATCCTATTATGCATTAAAATAATGCAGAAAAAAAAGGAACATGAACTGAAGTAATGTACACCTTAAGATGAGAATGTACTATATGTACTACATTATAGTACTTAAATATTCTACAAATGGTTCAACCAACCCCTAGTCAATTACAGTGAGTGAAATCGAAACATTTGTATCAAGTCTGAAGGCATGTAATACCTGTACCATCCTACTATGCAGTAGGGTAATGCAGAAGAAACTAAAATGAATTGAGATGATATATGGGCCATTCTAAATTACTGTCACGGAGGATTTCCTTGGCTTATAATTTTCAAACCTTCCGTGCCACGAAATGCGTGCATATTGCAAGTTCTATTCTGAAGCATTTATTCTACAAGCAGAACCTCTTTAGTTACACTTCATATTCTATCAGCAGTTCTATTTCATTGCTTAGTGTTTCATTATTACAGGCCAAGGAAACCCCAACAATAACTGAGAATGACAGAGCTGGGAAATACACAATATATTGTGATGTGGATGGCGAAACAGGAAGTAGGGGTCAAGTGAACTCTGCGTTCTCGCGAGGGAAGTCACATACCTCCACTCGGTAAACACACTCCCACCCCCGGTGACATAACAGCATTTGAGCGGCTGCTACGTTAACAGGTCAGTTAACACTCCACCCCCCATCGGTACGTAAGAGAGGTCACCGGTTTTAACACGGGGCAACAGGGAACGGTATAGAAGGCCGGCTGAGCGGTGTGTGATATTAGGAGTGACACAGTGTGGATCGTGATATCACCGAGAGCATTGGAAGTATTGTGATACTGCCGAAGGCAGCAGTCGTGAAACTGTGAATTGTGTAAATGTAAGAGCGAGTGTTCTGGATCTAGCGAATTTATTGAACACTTGCTCATACATTTACACAATTCAGTTTCACAATTACTGCCATCGGCAGTATGACAATACTTCCAATGCTCTCGGCGACTTCACGATCCACACTGTCTCACCTAATCACACACCGCTCGGCAGACCTTTTACACCGTTCCCTGTTGCCGTGTTAAGAGCGGTGACCGCTGTTGGTGACCGCGGGGGGCGATTGGAGTGTCTACTGGCCTGTTAACGTAGCAGCGGCAGCGGCTTCTATGCTGCTACGTCACCGAGGCGGTAGTATTTACCCAGCGTTGCAAAATAATGGAAGGAGTGGGGATATGTGACGTCACTCGGGAGATTGCAGAGTTCACGCGACCCATACTTCCTGTTGCGCCATTCACGTCACAGTATTTGCAGGATGTACCAGGAGGAATGAGCCTTATTTCGGGAGCGTGTTCCTTATCTTAAAGTATGCCGATATAACCCAAAACATTTATGATCAAAGTTGAAATGTTACGGAGATAATGGCCCAAGAAAAATGTGGCTTTCTGGCGGGTCCAAGCACTGTACCTGTCAGCTGGCATGTCTTATCTACGTTTGTCCTTGAGTGTGGTGATGACAGCTCATACTAGCCACATACACATGCATACCAGAATGTGCAGTCAGCCTTATTACGTTAGTGTAAGCCATTCATGTATCATGTATAGTGCTTGGAACAATAACGACAACTATAACTTGGTGTGCGAGTTTTTTTAGTTCAATTTAAAGGCGTCATGTCACTGACAAGTTAGTTTGTTACGCACATTATTAACATTACATAAACCACACATTTCTGCCAGTTTTAATATGTATCAACAAGAGTGCAACACCTATCAAAGTTTCACAATTCTCTGGAAATTATCTCCTTAACTGTTCAATTCTCGACATGGGTGTTTTGGGTTATATCGGCATACTTTAACATAAGGAACACCTTCCGAAGTCTAGCACAATCCTCATGGGACACCCTGTATATAATTTGGCCCGTTGTCTAGAGACAGTGAAGCTAAATAAGTAAAGAATCAGTTGTCAAAGAACTTTCAACGAAGTGAAAAAATAGACTGTTAAATGATGCCTGCAATCACAATATATGCTCGATCCAGCTGGAACACAAACCAGTACAAGAGATGTATAAGAATTAATTCTATAGGGAACTCATCTACAGATCAAGTGACTAAGTTTCTGAAAGAAACCTTTCTAAATATATGGAAATTTATTACTTTCCACATCCCTTCGAGGAAATTTGAACGAATCTCTTTCTCAGAAAACATTTCAATACATCATTTGGCAAAAATTGTTATTGCTTTGTAGTGAGCTACTTAGAGACTAGCTAGAGGTTATGCATTAATTATTGCTTTTCTTAAACTTACCTCAAATCCTTCAGTCATATACAGGAAAGGGCTTGTTTGCAAACCTAAAAAATAATAAATAAAACGACATGAGAATGCTACACAGATGCACATTTACACTCCAAACATCTTACTGGTTACACTAATGCCAATTTCTTCTCTTTAAAAGAGCAGGGCAAGCCCAGGTAATTTCACAGCATGGCAATCCCGTAAAACCCACAGCGTTATTTCACTGCCTGTTTAAATTAGTGCAATCGAGAAGTGCACGCGCGTCTTCCTCCGGCAGGACACTATTCGCAGAGCATTGGAGCCCCCCTACAGCGGCCCCTACCAGGTCCTATCACGGAAGGACAAGACAATGCAAATTCTGGTGCGCGGCAGGCTCGTTACCGTGTTTACAAGTTCCCTAGCAACCGCTGTTTACTCGCTTTTGCCTAGCAACAGTTGTTTACTCGTTGTTGCTAAGCAATGACGCTTGCGTTGTCACACTTGCTTGAATGTGGGCAGTTCCCACACCATATTTAATATCAAATTGTGTGTACTAGCAACTGTGGATCCATTGTGTTGATGCTTAGAATTACAGTATAAACAGTGTGCATTCATCTACTGATAGTCTCACTGGTGAAAGGCAATATCGTATCTGTGGGCATGAATCACACGACAATACGCGCAACAAGTTACACATTAAATGTAACTCGACTATCAGGACGGGATATTCGCCAGTTCAATGGAAAGTCACGCAGATCACATGGTTCCGGAATCTGGTAGACCGCGGCGGAAGCCAACACATATAGACCTACGAGCCTACTCCCAGTAAAGAACAAATTCTTCGAAAGAGCAGTACTCAAGGGATTACGCCAGGTAGTAGAAGAAACCCGACTCCTCCCGGACAGAAACACTCTACCATAGAACAGGTATACTCCGAATTGCACAGACAGTAAGAGGAACTGTACTGCTATGCGGTGCTCAAAGACATCACACCAGCGTATGATAAAGAATGGCAACCAGGCCTCTTGTTCAGAATCAGAGAAAACTTCCCTATGCAGACTACTGAATATTGAAATCACATCTAAAGGGGCCCATAGACGTACGAGTCTGGCTCGCGTGTCGGACTCGGCTCGAGTTCCAATGAGCCAGACTCGTCCGCGTGTCTGTCGCAAAGTTGGGAGTCAGCTCATGCACTTTTGGTGAAATTAATCCGAGTCAAGCTCGCCGAGCCAGACTCGTACGTGTAAGTGCCCCTTACCGGATGGACCCTCTCAAGTAAATTTCAAAGACGAAACCAAAAACTTAAGGAGAAAGAAGCAGACGTACCAAAAGGAAGTGTCTCAGGACCTTTCCTATTTCTTATCTACGCAAGCGACCTCCTGACATCAGACAACACAACAGCTGCTACCTTCGCGGATGTTACAGCAATCTTAGCCACAAATGAAGGTCCAGCGATAGCCACAATGAAACTCCAAGCCACCATGAATAAACTTGATTAGGGGAAGAAATGGAGAATTAAAATAAAACGAAGCAAATCTACGCAAATTACATTCATCCTACGCAACGAAACCTGTCCGACAGTGCAAATGCACCATGTTGAACCACCCCAGAAAGAAGTGAGAGATCTGGGCATGCATCTCAATAGAAGCGTGAGATGGGCAAAGCATATCAAAACTAAAAGGAAACAGCTCAACCATCGAAATCCTCCCGTGCTTCCTATCTCAGACCCTCCGACCAATCGGAACGCACCTTTGTACGTAAACAACCACAGATCCGTGAAGATCTGTAGACGAAAACAGTGCTCAGTGAAGTAAAGAAAGTGGAATACCAAATTCTTAAGAAAATTAGAAAAGCACACAAATGCACTAGCAGTGAACATGTTAGACAATAACGAAACTACACACAGACTGAAAAGATACACCGTCCTAACTCTACAAGAGAGACCTGAGTAAAACCCCAATACAAGCATTCAAATGATATCTAATTGAAAACAAAAACGCCACTGGGCATAACTCATTCACGAGCCAGTACTTACTGAAGATATATATTTATAGCACTTCACAGCTACAATATGTACGTTATTATATTATGTACTATACATGTAAACCTGCAAACAATCAGAATATACTGACAATTGACGGACAATGACTTCGACAAATGTGAGATCCGTCCTCTCTTCAGAGGGGCCGACCCATATCGAAGAAACCGTAACTGTCTGTAAGTAACTGAGACTTGGTCATAAACCCCAGAGGGGGTCAGAATCCAAAACGGACGGACTGACCGATCGTTGGTCACGATGTGACTTGACTTTGATTTTACCTAGAAACGACCAGTGAAGACTATAACAAACTTTGAAGTTTTTGTGCGAACCGTATTTATTTGTATTGTGTGTAAATTAACGAGACTATTATAATCATTTGCAGTTACGAGTCGTAACTGTTCAGTAAATGAAGTAATAAATCCAAAACCAGTGCCTAATCACGAACACGTGACAATAAGTTACTTACCAATCACAAGGAGGGCAACTGTTAGGGCTGAAGTGAATATCAGCAACAGGACATCGAGCACAGTCATATTATTCTGAAACAATGTATGGAAAAAAATAGATTTATCTTTTATTACACTAACAACAAAGAAATCTACAAACTAGCAAGACTACAAAACAAAACAATTGTAGTAGAACCTCCAAGAGAGGCCAAAGGGATCCCACAGTGCATTCGACGGCGACAATATGGTCATACAGGATCATATTGTAACAAACCTTATGTACGATATGTTGTAAAATGTGGTCGGTCGCACAGCACACAGAGCTGCAAAAAATCTAGAAACACGCCTGCAAAATGTGTAGTCTGTGGAGGTGCACATCCGGCTAATTACAGAGGACGTTAATATTATCACAGTTTATTGATACAACAAAATAACACTAACAATAGTCTAAACATTCAACAGCCCGAGGCCGCGCCTTAGCATCCCTTATCAAGCCCCTCCAATTCTCTCTATCCTGCGCTGCTCTCTTCCAGTTCCTTACACCCATTCACTTCTTCGCATCTTCTTCCACCGCATAAATCCATCTAGTTCTTGGTTTCCCAGCACGTCTCCTACCACCTATTGTACTGTATAATATTTTCTTCGGGATGCGCTCCTTATCCATTCTCTGTACGTGCCCAGCCCATTGCAATCTGTTTAGCTTTATTGTCCTTGAGATCTCTGGCTCCTTATATAATTTGTATAATTCTTTATTATATCTTATTCTCCATATCCCATTCTCTTTTATTGGTACATAAATACTTCTTAGGACTTTCCTCTCGTATGAATTGATGACTGATTCCTCTTTCTTGTTTAGCGTCCAACCCTCACATCCATAATAAAGCGCCGGTCTTATCATTGTTTTATATATTTTTGTTTTAATCGCTCGGTGTATATCCTTTGATCTAAAAACTGATAGTAACGAGAAATATGCATTATTCGCTAGTCTTAGTCTTCTTGTTATTTCATGATTTTCCTCTCCATCTTTGTGAAATTTCGATCCTAAATATATGAAGTCTTCAACTATTTCTATCCCGTCCCCTTCCATGTTAATTTCTCCAGTTTGCCTTGCATTCCTTCTGGAGTGTATCAGCATTTTAGTTCTATTTACATTCACCTCTAAGCCAGTTGTTTTTGCTATGGTTTTTATTTCTTTATATGTCTCCTTCATTGCTCTTAGTGATCTGAATACTATAATAATATCATACCCATACGCCATTATTTGCGTTTGTTTATACGCTATTGTGTTCCTTGTATCTACATTACATTTCCTCACTATATATTCCAATACCAAGTTAATAGTGATGGTGCCAAACTATAACCGTGTTTTAATCCTTGATTTGTCTTAAAGCATTCTGTTAACTTGTTCTGGATTTTAACGTGATTGATTGTTTCTGTCATGGTTAAATTAATTATTCTACATAGTTTTGCTGAAATACCAAAAGTGGACATTATCATCCTTAATTTCTTCCTTATTATGGTATCATATATTTGTATAAAATCTATGAAACATAGGTAAATATCCGTATTAAATTGGGAGGTCCACGAAAACGAGGCAGGACATCACCTGCTAGCCTACTCTGATTATGTGATTCTGCTGGGTGATAACATAGATACATCACAGAGAAACGAAGAAGCTTTAACTGATGTTACTAAGGAGATTGCTCTAGAAGTAAAGGCTGAGATAACTAAGTATATGTTGCTGTCTTGTCACCAGAATGCAGGGAAACATCATGACCTAAAATTAAGTAACAAATGTTCTGAAAATGTGGCACAGATCACATATCTGGGATGAATTGTAACAAATCAAATCTGATTCAAGAGCAAGTTGAGAGGAGACGTAACTCGAGTAATGCTTGCTACCATTCAGTTCAGAACCTTCTGTCTTCTCGTCTGCTGTATAAAAGGATAAAATTTAGGATATACACAAATATAATTTTGCCTGTGGTTCTGTCTGTGTGAAACTTGGTCTCTGTCATAAGGGAGGAACAGAGTCTGAGGGTCTTGAGGATAATATTTGGACCGAAGAGAGATGAAGTGACAGGAGGAGAGAACTGCATAATGGGGAGCTTCATAACGTGTCCTCTTCTCCAAGAATAATTAGAACGATCAGGTCAAGGAGGATGAGATGTGAAGAGCATGTAGCACGAATGGGGGAGAGGAGGAATGCTTATAGGATATTGGTGGGAATGTCAGAAGTAATACTTGGAAAAGAACAGGTAGCAGGCCTGTAGGCTATTTGGAATGAATATCCTTAAGTTGGGAGCAATGTTACATGTACACTAATTGCTAGCAACAAATTGCTAAACTAGTTACAGCGAAGGCAAGATTCTTGGTAAGGAGTTCATTGCAATGTTAAGCAACAATAGAGGAGGCCGTGTTGTCTGTAGATTCGGTGGACGCGCCAAAAGACTGGTTGGATAGCGATCGCGTGATATGTGTTTACTGTAGGTCCGTATCTGTGACGAAGTTTTATACGAGAGAGTGAAGCTCGTTTGAAGTTAGTCGTAGCTGAGAGACCGAGTTAAGGACACGAAGCCGTTATGGAAATGATTTGTGAGGATTCAGCTGTGAAATATTATCAGAGGTTGAAGACTTTATGCGTACTGTAGTATGGTGATATCTGGAGTGTGATTGGCTAGTTCCTGTGTTTAACTGCGTTAACAGGAGAGGACTACTGTATGTGTGTAACAGCGAATTATAAAGTGTAAATCAGCGAAAGCACTCTACTAATTTTAATTAAGACAACTTGTAACCGAAGTACCAAGGAATCCAGTCCAACTAGAACCCGTTATTTTCGTCACGCGTACTACCCTACACGTGACAATAAATATATAGGTTAAAATCTTTCTTTCAACAAGGCCATGACAACATCATTAAAACTAATTATCTACTCATAATCCGTTATTGTCTTCTCATCTCGATCAACAGCACACATACACAGCAATTGATACAGCGTCATTTGCGTGAGAATCAATCCCACAAAGTGCTTGTTTCTATCAATCGTACCGACTTTGAGAGTTCACGTATGAACTATTTACACATTAAATTTATCTTTACTTAATATAAATTAGTGCAAAACAAAGAACTGCCAATATCTAACACGATTAAACTTTAAACACAGCCGCATGAAATGTGAAGTCAGTCGGGTTTTAATGTGAACAGACGTTTAGGTCTGTACTTAGCCATAAATAAATATTTCTAAACCATTCTGAAACCCACAACTACATTAAAGTAAGCTTACATTGAAAGTAACGACGATAATAATGACGCGAACAACAATAGAAATAAGCTAATAATAACTGCAACAACTATAGGAGGACAGTATATAGATTTAGTGCATTTAAGTTGGACAACTTTGATAAAAGTAAACAATGTGATGAGTTTGGAATCGTACATACCGAATGGTTAGTTCGTTTAAGGAAGATGTCCATTTTTTCCAGTGAACAGAAATAAATGTCTGTTAATATTTTTGACTTACTGCAAGATTTACAAGATAACTGTAATTATATATATACATGTTGTCCCAGAGAAATATGCCACACTGTGATGGGCGGATGTTCCTTACTTTAAAGTATGCCGATATAACCCAAAAAACCAATGTACAAACTTCAACGGTTACGGAGATAAGTGTGGTTTTCTCGCGGGTCCACTCATTGTACCTGTCAGCTGACATGTTTTATTGATGTTTGTCCTTCAGCGTGGTGATGACGGCTCACACTAGCTGCATACCAGAATGCGCAGGCAGCCGCGTTACGTTAGTGTTTGCCATTCATGTGTCATGTATAGTGCTTGGAACCCTAATGACATGGCGTGCGAGTTCTTTTTGTAGTTCAATTTAATGGCTTCATGTCACTGAGAAGATAGTTTGTTACGCACATTATTAACATTACAGAAACCAAACATTCCTTCCAGAATTAAGATGTATCAACAAGAGTGCAACACCTATCAAAGTTTCACAATTCTCTGGCCATTATCTCCGTAACAGTTCAATTCTGGACATAGGTGTTTTGGGTTATATCGGCATACTTTTACATAAGGAACACCTTCCGAAGTCTAGCACATTCCTCATGGGACACCCTGTATATAATTTGGCCCGTTGTCTAGAGACAGTGAAGCTAAATAAGTAAAGAATCAGTTGTCAAAGAACTTACCACGAAGTAAAAATAGTAGCCTGCTAAAATTAAGCCTGTGGTTACGGCAAACGCTCGCTTCAGCTGGAACACAAACCAGTACAAGAGATGTATAAGATTAATTCTATTTGGCACTCATCTACTGAACTAGTGACTAAGTTTCTGAAAGATACCTAATTAAATATATGGAAATTTATTATTTTCCAGATCCCTTCGAGGATATTTGAATGAATCTCTTTCTCAGAAAACATTTCAATACATCATTTGGCCAAAATTGTTATTGCTTTGTAGTGAGCTACTTAGAGACTAGCTAGAGGTTATGCATTAATTATTGCTTTTCTTAAACTTACCTCAAATTCTCGATTGATATTCAGGAAAGGCCTTGTTTGCAAACCTAACAAATAATAAACAAAACGACATGAGAATGCTACACAGATGCACATTTACACTCCAAATATCTTACTGGTTACACTAATGCCAATTTTTTCTCTTTAAAAAGCAGGGTAAGCACAGGTAATTTCACAGCATGGCAACCCCGTAAAACCCACAGCGTTATTTCACTGCCCGTTTAAATGAGTGCAATCAAAAGTAACTAAAAGTACTGGCTTCCGAATACACGAAAATTCGGATATTAATTCAAAAAAGCTAGCGGAAATTCTCTGAAATACAGAGCCGGCGGTGGGCAAATGGTGGAATGAGAACAGGTTGGAGAAACTGAAGCACAAAGAGAAAACCCTAACCAGTGCCACTTTGTCCGTCACAAATATTAAGAGGCATTTTCTGGGATGGAACCCGGTGAAAGAATATGGGTGAGCTACTAACCACCTGTGCTATGATACGGTCTACACTAACCCATTGTGGGATCTGCCCATATTCAAGCAAGTGTGACAAAGCAAGCGTCATTGCTTAGCAACTACGAATAAACAACGGTTGCTAGGCAAAAACGAGTAAACAGGGGTTGCTAGGGAACTTGTAAACACTGTAACGACCCTCCCGCGCACCGGAATTTGCATTGTCTTGTCCTTCTGTGATAGGACCTGGTAAGGGCCGCTGTGCGGGTGCTCCAGTGCTCTGCGTGTAGTGTCCTGCCGGAGGAAGACGCGCGTGCACTTCTCGAGGTCGCTGTGCACAAATCCTCACCAAGGCAATTCAACCACCTGCATTTCATAGCACAATTCACGACCGACATCCGACACATCTCGGGACAGGTCAACGTTGTTCTCGACGCGCTCTCCCGCGTCGAATCCATCACGGCCCCACCATCCTACGACGCATTGGCCGCATCGCAGGAGTGCGACGACGAGCTCCAATCACTTCGGCAGTTAAACACGGCTTTTCGGCTCGAAAAGCTACCAATACGCGGTACCACGGTGTATATCTACTGCGATACCTCTGCCGGGAAACCTCGGCCTTACATTCCATCTCCTCTACGGTTCGAAATGTTCCAGTCCGTCCATGATCTGTCTCACCCAGGAATAAAAGCAACAGCGAAGCTGGTTGCACAGCGATTCGTTTGGCCAGGTGTGCAGAAGAATTGCCGCACCTGGTCACGTGCTTGCCAGGCCTGCCAGCGCTCCAAAGTCTCCCGCCACACAGTCACTCCACTGGGCGACTTTACAACGCCGGCAGCCAGATTTCTTCACATCCACATAGACCTTGTTGGACCCCTTCCGACGTCAGGAGGCTACACATACTGCCTCACTGCAGTGGACCCTTTCACCCGTTGGCCAGAAGCCATCCCCATCCCGGACATCACATCCAACACAGTGCACGAGCCCTACTGACCGGCTGGATATCCCGCTTCGGTTGCCCACAGACCATCACCACCGACCAGGGACGTCAGTTTGAATCTCAACTCTTCCACTCCCTGGCCAAGCTCTGTGGCATTCAACTCTCGCGAACAACTGCTCACCACCCAGCGGCTAACGGACTCGTGGAAAGTTTCCACCGAACATTAAAGGCAGTCGTCATGTGCCACGCAGACCAACACTGGACAGAAGACCTACCCCTGGTTCTCCTCGGAATCCGCACAGCATTCAAAGAGGCCCTGCAGGCATCAGTAGCTGAGCTCGTGTATGGCGAGCCACTAAGAATACCAAGAGAGCTGCTAACTCCGACTGCCGAGCCAGTGGATCCAAAGCACCTAATCACCCAACTTCGCCAATAGATGGCCCGCCTCGGACCTATTCCAGCAACACGCCATGCCTCCCCGGCTACATTTGTGCACAGCGACCTCGAGAAGTGCACGCGCGTCTTCCTCCGGCAGGACACTATTCGCAGAGCATTGGAGCCCCCCTACAGCGGCCCCCACCAGGTCCTATCACGGAAGGACAAGACAATGCAAATTCTGGTGCGCGGCAGGCTCGTTACCGTGTTTACAAGTTCCCTAGCAACCGCTGTTTACTCGCTTTTGCCTAGCAACAGTTGTTTACTCGTTGTTGCTAAGCAATGACGCTTGCGTTGTCACACTTGCTTGAATGTGGGCAGTTCCCACACCATATTTAATATCAAATTGTGTGTACTAGCAACTGTGGATCCATTGTGTTGATGCTTAGAATTACAGTATAAACAGTGTGCATTCATCTACTGATAGTCTCACTGGTGAAAGGCAATATCGTATCTGTGGGCATGAATCACACGACAATACGCGCAACAAGTTACACATTAAATGTAACTCGACTATCAGGACGGGATATTCGCCAGTTCAATGGAAAGTCACGCAGATCACATGGTTCCGGAATCTGGTAGACCGCGGCGGAAGCCAACACATATAGACCTACGAGCCTACTCCCAGTAAAGAACAAATTCTTCGAAAGAGCAGTACTCAAGGGATTACGCCAGGTAGTAGAAGAAACCCGACTCCTCCCGGACAGAAACACTCTACCATAGAACAGGTATACTCCGAATTGCACAGACAGTAAGAGGAACTGTACTGCTATGCGGTGCTCAAAGACATCACACCAGCGTATGATAAAGAATGGCAACCAGGCCTCTTGTTCAGAATCAGAGAAAACTTCCCTATGCAGACTACTGAATATTGAAATCACATCTAAAGGGGTCCATAGACGTACGAGTCTGGCTCGCGTGTCGGACTCGGCTCGAGTTCCAATGAGCCAGACTCGTCCGCGTGTCTGTCGCAAAGTTGGGAGTCAGCTCATGCACTTTTGGTGAAATTAATCCGAGTCAAGCTCGCCGAGCCAGACTCGTACGTGTAAGTGCCCCTTAACGGATGGACCCTCTAAAGTAAAATTCAAAGACGAAACCAAAAACTTAAGGAGAAAGAAGCAGACGTACCAAAAGGAAGTGTCTCAGGACCTTTCCTAATTCTTATCTATGCAAGCGACCTCCTGACATCAGACAACACAACAGCTGCTACCTTCGCGGATGTTACAGCAATCTTAGCCACAAATGAAGGTCCAGCGAGAGCCACAATGAAACTCCAAGCCACCATGAATAAACTTGATTAGGGGAAGAAATGGAGAATTAAAATAAAACGAAGCAAATCTACGCAAATTACATTCATCCTACGCAACGAAACCTGTTCGACAGTGCAAATGCACCATGTTGAACCACCTCAGAAAGATGTGAGAGATCTGGGCATGCATCTCGATGGAAACCTGAGATGGGCAAAGCACATCAGAACCAAAAGAAAACAGCTCAACCATCGAAATCCTCCCGTACTTCCTACCTAAGACCCTCCGACCCATCGGAACGCACCTTTGTACGTAAACAACCACAGGATCCATGAAAATCTGTAAACGAATATAGTGCTCAGTGAAGTAAAGAATGTGGAATACCAAATTCTTAAGAAAATTAGAAAAGCACACAAATGCACTAGCAGTGAACATGTTAGACAATAACGAAACTACACAGAGACTGAAAAGATACACCGTCCTAACTCTACAAGAGAGACCTGAGTAAAACCCCAATACAAGCATTCAAATGATATCTAATTGAAAACAAAAACGCCACTGGGCATAACTCATTCATGAGCCAGTACTTACTGAAGATATATATTAGTAGCACTTCACTGCTACAATATGTACGTTATTATATTATGTACTATACATGTAAACCTGCAAACAATCAGAATATACTGACAAAAGACGGACAATGACTTGGACAGATGTGAGATCTGTCCTCTCGTCAGAAAGGCCGACCCATATCGAAGAAACCGTAACTGTCTGTAAGTAACTGAGACTTGGTCATGAACCCCAGAGGGGGTCAGAAACCAAAACGAACGGACTGATCTATCGTCGGTCGCAATTTGACTTGACTTTGATATTACCTAGCAACGAAAAGTGAAGACTATAACAAACTGCGAAGCTTTTGTGCGTGCCCTATTTATTTGTAGTGTGTGTAAATTAACGACACTATTATAATCATTTGTTGTTACGAGTCATAACTCTTCAGTAAATCACGTAATAAACCCAAAACCAGTGTCTAGTCACTAACACGTAACAATATGTTACTTACCAGGCGCCTGCAGGACATCTAACACAGCTATAATCAAAATTCCCAACAGCATCCCGAGAATAATCATATTTGCCTGAAACAATGTATGGAAAAAATAGATTTATCTTTTATTACAGTAGCAACAAAGAAATCTACAAACTAGCTAGACTACAAAACAAAACAATTGTAGTAGGAC
>NW_019731606.1:28537-29497 GCF_002891405.2 Cryptotermes secundus
TCTCAGAGAATAGTAGTACTAAACCAAACACTACGGGACCAGTTAAATACTGTGTTCTCCACGAGTGGATACACTCACTGTGCTGTGTTCGGGACAGGAACCTACGGATGTTGAGATACAAGGCACAGGAGCGACCTCCGTAGTCTAGGGGTAACTTTCCCACTTCATGACTCAAGGTACGCGGATTCAAACCCGGCGGAGGTCGTGGAATTTTTAAGGGAAGAAAAATTAAAAGAACAAGTCCCCCGGAAGGGACTTTAAGCCGTGGTTCCCGTGTCGTAGATTTACGGCACGTAAAAGGACCTCATGTCTGTAGGAGACCTCTGAGCAAAATTTGGCCAAAAGTTTCCCGCCCGAAGGAGTTTCCAATGCCTCCGGTAGATGCGGGTAGTATTAGGTACCGCTGCCAGAGGAGGGGGGACCTCTCTGACAGAAAGGGACTAACTATTGGATACAACTGCCAGTAGAAGGTTGGAACGTGGCTGGCCGTAAGGGGCTGATAGTAATCACTAGTACCGGTAAGGTATGGAGACGCTAGAAATTAAAAGGGGGACGGGGACGCACAATAGATCAATACTGGTCGCGGTGGCTTAGGAAAAGCACCCCCTCAATACTGAATAACTGAATACAAGGCACAGGAAAGCTCAAGTTCCACAGCATGTGAAAGGGTTGAGGAAGCAAGTTTCCCATTCAGGCCCAGGTAGCCATAACCTCCAACAATATAGGCAAGGACATTATTTCGCACCTGTCCCTTCAATGTAACTGTTGCTTGCCTGAAGAAAGAAATAATAAAGCCAACAAAATTTATTTGGATTTACCGATAAATGTGTGGTCATTCATCTTCATGACTTAAAATTATAAAGTGACAGTAGAGGAAGGAGAGAAATTTTTCCGCCCTTCTCTCCCTCCTTTCTTATTCTTCTTCCTCACACGCTGGGTCGCCTCTAGTAGGTTCTTCTT